>NC_090056.1:5039991-5190161 GCF_038355195.1 Osmerus mordax | reverse complement strand
ACCCACATAAATGCCACTACAGTGCTGATGTCAAGAGATTATGAATATGGCCAATAATGCATTGAACTCATTAATTGGAACTGAGATGCCTGTAGTTAAACTGCAGCTGCACCTCTCCCATCCAGACACTCTGCTATACTGCAACACTCATTCCTTTCAATGTTTGATTCATGTTATTTACGCTGGGAATTGGCCAAATTAAGTGAACACATTAGGATATCAATCCAATAGTTAATCACGGAAATCTTTGCGAATTAAATTGTGCGGCAAAAAACCTATTCAGAAAAACTGCAATATGACATCATGAATCTAGTTTTTTTTTGCTCCCTCCCTATATATATATTATTTGCTATTTTCATTTAATTTGTTTGTGAATTATAGTCGGAAAAGGTGAGATGAGAACCACAAAATAAAACAACTAATTGAATTGAAGTAAGGAGTTATTGCTTCCACACAAATCCACCAAATTGTATATTGTCTTGGAGTCAATGTTGAGTAAAAACCATATCGAAAAAGATAATATAGATAATACCATTTCAACAAAATAATAGCAATACATTTACTATAAGGTTTAACATGAGTCATATTTCAATATGGGAACCCATGAGGAGAGGACGATGAATGTTAGATAAATGAACAACTGCAATGGAGCTAACAGGATCAGGGTTGAATGTTGTTTTGTATGTCGTGGGTTCTCGCTCCTCTCTCCTCCCTATCAGCCAGGCTTCCCGTGTCCTTATAAATTATTCATTTTTTAATCTGATTTCCCAGAGCGATTCTCACTGTATTAGTCATATATTCAATAAAGGTGCTCACTGAATAATCTACTGGTGCGTTCCTCCTGTGTGGTGAGGACCACCGACTGTCTGAGAGAGGAGAGGAGAGGAGAGGAGAGGAGAGGAGAGGAGAGGAGAAGAGGGGAGGAGAGGAGGGGAGGGGAGGAGAGGAGGGGAGGAGGGGAGGAGAGGAGAGGGGAGAGGACAGGGAAAGGAGACGAGAGTGGGAGAGGAGAGGACAGGAGAGGAGAGGGGGAGAGGAGAGGGGGAGAGGGAGGGGAGGGGAGAAGAGAAGAAGAGGAGAGGGGTAGAGGAGGGCAGGGGGAGGGGAGGGCGAGGAGGGGAAAGGAGATTAGAGAAAGTTGGGGAAGAGAGGAGGAGGAGAGGAGGGGAAGAGGAATGGAGGACAGAGGAGGAGAGAGGAAAGAGGAGAGGAAAGGAGGGGAGGAGAGCCGAGAGTAGGAGAAGGAAGAAAGAGAGGAAAGAAGAAAAGAAGGGAGAAGATGAGTTCTGTGGGGAGGAGAGGAGAGACACCTCATCATTCCAACATGTCCACAGGGTGAATAGAGAACAGATGTACACATATCTACTACATATCCATGTACATGTTTAGGGATGCCTGTCATCTCTACTCAAGATGATGGTTCTTCTTGATCTCCTTTCAACTGAATGTAATATATTTAGGATGGCTTTCTTTTAACAAAAATTATATACAAAGAAATAGTGTTTGCACAGTACTTCAAAGGGGAGAGTAATTATTTTAAAAATATGCGCAAATAAATAAAACAAAATAATTAATCTAATTGTAATATAATTTTGATGTTAATGGGACATGTACAATGATACTTTGCCCAAAATCCAAAATGTTAAATGTTTTAAGTGTAAAAGTAAAAATAAATATGAATGAATGTTTTTTTTTAAATAACAATTGTCTTTATTTAACTCCAATACCTACTTCAACACCTGACTGGATATAACATCACAAGGTGGATTTCTTACACCTGATAACCGCTAATGAACACAACATGTGTCATGTTGTCTTGTGTGATTATGGATATGACTCCATGGACACAGATAAAAGGACTTCATTCATGTTACATGCTTGCCTTGCATTATTGGAGCACCAGCAAGCTTCTGTGGGACTTTGTGTAGTTCATTTTCAGACGCTTTTTAATATATGGGTTTATTATAAATGTACATTTATATTTGTTTGTTTTTATATTGTTTTGACTCAAATGTTGTATTATTTCATTTAAATAAAATCATTAACTGTATGTCTGTCTTTTGTCTCCAAAGGGATTCTTGATGTATTTTTATTTTGCTCTACACATTTTCTCTCGCTCTTAGGCTGTCTAACAACAGACAACATGTAACTCTGAAACCACAAACATGAAATGTGATTTTGTTTTCTTTCGTTTATACTGCACATTAATTAATTAACCAACCTATTCAAACTACTGTCTGTAGCAATTCAGAGTTGTCAAATGTGGTTGCACTTACACATACAACATACTGTATGCAATATGTAGGTTAACACAAATGAAATAACATATACACAATAAAATAAATATCAATATCAATGCTTAGTTAAATGCAAAGATTACATTTTAATACAAATAGCATCTATGAACCATGGAGTTGTTGGAAAATAAGACCATTGCAACGAAATGCCTGGCTAATGGAGGGGTAGCATCACCTTAGCTTGATAAAACCGGTGTAAAAAATGTTATTGTTTTGCATACTGCTACTATTGGACATAAAGCGAGTAGTAGTCTGTGTGTGTGTGTGTGTGTGTGTGTGCGAGAGAGAGAGAGAGAGAGAGAGAGAGAGAGAGAGAGAGAGAGTGAGAGAGAGAGAGAGAGAGAGAGAGAGAGAGAGAGAGAGAGAGAGAGAGAGAGAGAGAGAGAAATAGAGCAAGAGGGAAAGAGAGCACAAGACAGATAGGAGGAAGAATCTCAGAAACGTCAAATTGTGCAGAAAGTACAAAAGCATAACAGTAGGACTTAGAAGACATGTCAATGAGAAGAGATCAAAAGTTCCCTAACATCAATCAATCGCATGTCGACCACGCTTGTCTCTTCCGCACACAGGCTAGGCTCCACAGCCCCACACCATCCTTATATTACACTAACAGAGGTCAGTGACCCAGTGTACTAAACTCGAGTAAACTCTCATCTATTACCACAATTATCATGTGCCTTTTGTAACTGATAAACATAACACGATGGAAAAACTGTCTCACACACACACACACACACACACACAAGCACACAAAGTAGTTAATGATGCTGAACACTGGTGGCAGGATGTGTCCAGTGATCTGATCTCATTTCAAGTGGAGAGTGTATTGTGTTTTTCTTCAGGTGAGACCCGGGCCGTGAGTGGACACAGTACCTGTAACACACACACACACTCACACACAGGTCTATGCAAACAGGCTGGAGCAGGCAATCGCGAGGAGTATTGCTGAACGCTGGCTGCACAGACCTTCAGCACCCCCTTGTGGCCAGTAGGAACCGTGAACACCAAACAGCAAGAACTAAATGCGTTTGATTTGTAAAAATAAATTTTTAATGGACAGTTTAAAATTGTAAGTGTTGGCCAAAAATGCTCTGATGGAGAAAGAATATGGACATGTAATCAAAGTATTTTATTTGCAATAACTAAACTTCAAGATGCACTGCAGCTCAACAGTAGTGTAATTGGACTGATACAGTAATGGGTTTTTTAGAATGCATTAAAGCCCTTTATTTGACAGTGATATTCTGCAACAAAGAAGCTGAACTTAAACCATCTTGGGTTTGATTCCTGATTCCCGTCTTGAAAGTGCAAGTGTGCACCTTCGACCGGAATTCAGAGAGGTCGTGAAGTTCAGAGCAATAACCGTCTTAAAAAATGCTTCCTTCTCCGTCAAACACAAAAGCGGGGAATTCCTACATTCCTACAGGAAGTGGTCACCCCTACAATCTGGACACATATTTCAACCCCTTTTTCTACTTCGAAGTCTTGAGATAAGATGTGGAGGACAGGTGATGTGCGTGTGGCTACCACAGCTCCTGTAGAACTTTGTGCTCGTCTTGATCTCCATCATAGCCTCCTGTAAATGTTTCTGATTAAAAAGAGGGTTGGAATGAGAGTCGAGGCGTTTTCTGCAATCTTGCACGTCCTAATTTGGTACTCGGGGAGTTCACACACCTGCCAGTTTCCTGCTGACGAGTCGGCTTTCTCAACTACTGTTGTTGTTTGCGCTGTCGGTCGGTTGAAGGGAAGCTCGAAGACTGAGAGCAGAGGGAGAGGGAGAAAGTCCAGGGTGGGCGAGACGCGCACCACACACACACACGCAAGCACACGCAAACACACACACACGCTACCAGATCCCTGGCTGCTGCCAATAGCAGGCAGTCCCAACATGAAAACGTGGACTGCTTGATGATTGATGGAGTATTATTGATGGCTTTCTAACCCTCCTCCTCCCAGAATCCTCCTACTCTTCCTCTTCCATCTCTTCCCCTTCTCCTCCACCTCCTCTTCCTCTTTCACTGTATTTTCTCTTCTCGTCCTCCTCGAACTTCATCTCCTTTCCATTCTCCTCCTCCTTCTCTGCCTCACTCATCTCTGGCCTCTTCCTGCTTCTCCACCTTTGCCCTCTCTACCCCTCTCCTCTCCACCCTCTCCTCTCCAACCCCTCTCCTCTCTACCCCTCTCCTCTCCACCCCTCTCCTCTCCACCCCTCCTCCCTATCCCTCTCCTCTCCACCCCTCTCCTCTCCCACCCCTCTCCACCCCTCTCCACCCTATCCTCTCCACCCCTCTCACCCTCTCCACCTTCTCCTCTCCCACCCTCTCCTCTCCACCCCTCTCCTCTAAACCCCCCCTCCTCTCCACCACCTCTCCTCTCCACCCCTCTCCCTCTCTACCCTCTCCTCTCCACCCCTCTCCTCTCCACCCCTCTCCTCTCTACCCCTCTCCTCTCCACCCTTCTCCTCTTCACCCTCTCCTCTCCACCCCTCTCCACCCTCTCCTCTCCACCTCTCCTCCACCCTCTCCTCTCCACCCTCTCCTCTGCACCCTCTCACCCTCTCCTCTCCACCCCTCTCCTCTCCACCCTCTCCTCTCCACCCCTCTCCTCACCACTCCTCTCCTCTTCCCCCACTCTCCACTCCTCTTCTTCTCATTCCTGCTTCCTCCACTGGTACATTCTTTAATCTCTTGGTATGATATCTTGATACATCGGCACAACAATTCACACGCTGCACTTTCAGATGAATCAACCTCTCTTTGGTTGTACATATGTTAGAAACCGTGTGCATATGTGAGGTCATTCATCACCCTCTCTATACTCTGTGTGTTGGTTGGTCTCCCAGGTTTCCGAGTGTCCCTGGCCCCAGGCTGTAGACAGACACAGAGACAGGGTGTGTGTGTGGTGGGGGTGAGGGTGGGGGGTGTGAGGGGTGAGGAGGGGTGGCACATGACAGAGCCTTTAGAACCGAGATCCTTACCTTTAAATTATTAATGTATAGCCAGACCACAAAGGACACTCACCGAGAGAGAGAGAGAGAGAGAGAGAGAGAGAGAGAGAGAGAGAGAGAGAGAGAGAGAGAGAGAGAGAGAAAGAGAGTGAGGGAGGTAGGGAGGGAGTAAAGGGAGAGATAGAGGGGGAGGGAGGGAGGGGGGGTCGAGAGAGAGAGCGCTGCGCTCTCTAACCTGAAACCCTCAGAAAACGTATACATTTCAGATGTATAGAATCCCGTCCCTCTCTTCTCTAGACGGGCAGCTTTCTGACACACACCCCCCAAAAAAACTCTTGCAAATGTCTAGGGCCTCTGTCAGACGACTGCATGGGGCAGACGTCTGTGTTAGAGGAATAAGCCATCGCAGGGACATGGGAAGGCTGAGGGACGGTTTGGCAGAGAGACCAACCAAGAGCGGGTTTCATTAAATGGTCAATATATCTTGTCTTTTCTGGATCATTTGAGTCCCATTACAGAGCAGAGACACTGCTTTAATTTCTAAAGTGCCTTTCAGGCTCAGCACCTCAACACACACATGCACACACACTGTCTCTTTTAGGGCCCACACACGCACACACACTCACTGCAGTCCAGGCCTGGAACGACCAGATCTAAACACAAACACGTGCCTACACGCTGGGCTGTAACAGAACATTCTAGACACTATTATATTTGCAGTGTTGGATGTGACTTTCATCATGCATCTTTTTTTTCCAGTTACCTCCACCTTCATCTAATTTCTCATCTCTAAATCTCACTTCTTCCCCCTCACTCTTTTTTTTCTCTCTCTCTTCTCCCTCCCTCAGCCTCTCTCTCTCTTCATCTTTCTCTGTCTCACTCTGTTTCTCCCTCTCTCTATTTTCCCTCCAGCTTGGCCTCTCCCTCCCTCCCTCTGCCTCTGTTTCTCTGTCTCCCTCTCTCTCGCTCCCTCTCTTTCCCTCACTCACTCCCTCTCTCTCTCCCTCTCTCTCTCTCTCTCTCTCCCTCTCTCTCTCCCGCTCTCTCTATCTCTCTCTCTCTCTCTCCTGTAGCAGTAATGGATGGCAGCAGCCTTGCAGGCACTGAGGGCCTCTGTCTTGGCCGTTGGGGCTCTCTCACTTGCCAGCTTGGCCGGTGAGGTGAACCCTGAGACTGTAACCAGAGCCAAGGTCAACGCCAGGCTGTGTGCGTGTGTGTGTGTGTGCGTGCGCAGTTACTCAGAAGTTTCAGTGGCGTCGAAATACGTGCAACCGATGTGGAGATGGTCAGTGTGTGCGTGTGTGTGAGCACTACGGAGTGTTAAGGGAAGTTGGGACTGCAGCAGGGTGAGGGCATGCTGAGCCAGCTGTAGGCTGAAGGGCGGGAGGAGGAGGGGGGGGTGGGGGGAGAGGGGGAGGGGACGGAGGAGGTACGAAGAGGGGGATGGGGGAGGGAGAGAGGGCTTCAGAGCAACTGATTACATTCCAAATCGAGTTGACTTCCTGTCCCGGGCTCTGTGGCTGAGGTGTTAAACGCTTCAGGAAACCAGATCCACTCACACATCCTCTGAAGGGAGGGGAGGGATGGAGGGGAGGGAGGGTTGGGTCAGAAAAGTGAGGTAGAGGGAGAGAAAGCTGAAAAAGATGGAGGTATTCAGTGCAGCCAGGACCAGGTGTCGAGGCAGTGTCTGGACGGTACGCTGCTTTTAGAGTAGCCATGTGTGCTAATATCAGGTCCATGAACATAGCCATGTGTACTAATATTAAGTGTGTGTGTGTGTGTGTGTGTGTGTGTATGTGTCAGAGTGAGCGATATGTGGAACTTGGAGACTTGGAGAAGTTTGGCTCAGAAAGCACACACACAAAGAGCCCAAACCGACTCTCAGAGAGTACACACAGTGGAGCAGAGAGTTAAGCTTGTATGGGGACAGTCTGGGAACTGTCCCTCATGGATCAGTAGGCTGGGGAGGAGGAGTGTGTGATGGAGGGAGGAGGAGTGTGTGATGGAGGGAGGAGGGGAGGAGGGAGTGTGTGATGGAGGGAGGAGGAGTGTGTGATGGAGAGAGGAGGGGAGGAGGAGTGTGTGATGGAGGGAGGAGGAGTGTGTGATGGAGGGAGGAGGGGAGGAGGAGTGTGTGTGTGATGGAGGGAGGAGGAGTGTGTGATGGAGAGAGGAGGGGAGGAGGAGGTGTGTGATGGAGGAGGAGGGAGTGTGTGATGGAGGGTGAAGGCGAGAAGGAGGGCATGAGAGGTGTGTGCATAAGTTTGTGTGTTTGACAGGACAGATCAGAAGATACTTGGAGCTTCTTTAGACAAAGAGGTCCCAGTTTCATGTAACAGAATTGGATTAAACTCCTGCACCAGCCAACCAATCAGCAGCCAGTGAGGGTCCCCTCCCCCCCCCCCCCCCCCCCAACCACCCTACCCCCCCTTCCCTCTAAGAGCTCTGGGCTTCTCAGAGTTCTTCTTCACGTACCTTCTGTTTCATATTAATAACAATAACAATTCAAAGACACACCATTTGAATAAGCTAGATTTATTTTGAGAGTTATTTAAATGGTAGCCAATAGTGATGGCCCGCTAATCTCGAGAGACACGGCAACATCCACAGCACATGGCACGGAAGATGTGAGCCAAGACACGCCTCGCCCTCTTAGCCCTGCTGATGGGGACTTCTGGAAGAGAAAAGCAGGCATCTAATTTGAGGTTTTTATTTCAGCAAGTAAAATGACCTCACAGTCTTTGTGTATGAGTTTTCCTACCTGGCTGGAGGACCTGATCAATGATGGGGGCCTCGACAACAGGGGCCTCAATGATGTGGGCCTCGACAACAGGGGCCTCAATGATGTGGGCCTCAATGATGGGGGCCTCGACAACAGGGGCCTCAGTGATGGGGGCCACGACAACAGGGGCCTCAATGATGTGGGCCTCGACAACAGGGGCCTCAATGATGTGGGCCTCAATGATGGGGGCCTCGAAAACAGGGGCCTCAGTGATGGGGGCCACGACAACAGGGGCCTCAATGAAGTGGGCCTCGACAACAGGGGCCTCAATGATGGGGGCCTCGACAACAGGGGCCTCAGTGATGGGGGCCACGACAACAGGGGCCTCAATGATGTGGCCTTGACAACAGGGGCCTCAATGATGTGGGCCTCAATGAAGTGGGCCTCGACAACAGGGGCCTCAATGATGTTGGGCCTCAATGATGGGGCCTCGACAACAGGGGCCTCAATGATGTGGGCCTCAATGAAGTGGGCCTCGACAAACAGGGGCCTCAATGATGTGGGCCTCAATGATGGGGGCCTCGACAACAGGGGCCTCAGTGATGGGGGCCTCGACAACAGGGGCCTCAATGATGGGGGCCTCAATGATGTGGGCCTCAATGATGGGGGCCTCGATAACAGGGGCCTCAATGATGTGGGCCTCAATGATGGGGGCCTCGACAACAGGGGCCTCAATGATGTGGGCCTCAATGATGGGGGCCTCGACAACAGGGGCCTCAATGATGTGGGCCTCAATGATGGGGGCCTCGACAACAGGGGCCTCAGTGATGTGGGCCTCGACAACAGGGGCCTCAATGATGTGGGCCTCAATGAAGTGGGCCTCGACAACAGGGCCTCAATGATGTGGGCCTCGATGATGGGGGCCTCAACAACAGGGGCCTCAATGATGTGGGCCTCAATGATGGGGGCCTCGACACAGGGGCCTCAATGATGTGGGCCTCAGTGAAGTGGGCCTCGACAACAGTGGGCCTCAATGATGGGGGCCTCAATGATGTGGGCCTCAATGATGGGGGCCTCGACAACAGGGGCCTCAGTGATGGGGGCCTCGACAACAGGGGCCTCAATGATGGGGGCCTCAATGATGTGGGCCTCAATGATGGGGGCCTCGATAACAGGGGCCTCAATGATGTGGGCCTCAATGATGGGGGCCTCGACAACAGGGGCCTCAATGATGTGGGCCTCAATAATGGGGGCCTTGACAACAGGGGCCTCAGTGATGGTGCTGCAGACCTCAGAAATAACAGCCTTGTCAGCAGATGTGGGGGCCTCAATGACTGGGCATCCATATTGTGAGGGTTCCAATTAAGTACACCATCCATCAGGGCCTTCAATATAAAACACAAGCAGTATGACATTTATGGTTTAAAGGAACATCCCACAGTTTGAGTTAAATGTTTGTGGAGGTATGTTTACAGACCAGGACATGGGCCGCCCATGACGTCGGTGAGAAGGGTGATGACTTTCAGACATCGAGTGTGAGGGCCTCAGCCAAGATCTCTGGCAGGAACATCACTGAGATCTTACCCAGGATGGCCGTCTACTGTCTCAGAGCACCTGTCCTGGGAGTAAGAGACCTGTAGCAGGACATGACTGGCCTCTTTAGCCAGAAGAGGAGATTCTCTTCATGATGGCCGCCACCATTCCCACAGCCATGTCCGAAAGAGCCAGGTAAGTGTGGATCTTTGACTGGGGCCACAGGCCATGAGGACCCTGGCACCAGCTCCACCACCACCTGTTTGGGGGCTGAGGAGGGTGGGGGAGCTCGGCTCCCTGGAGACGTCGGCCATTATGGTCGTCACTCCATTCTGAACTCGGGTGCAGAGCCTGCCGTTGGTCGGAAGAAAGAAAGAGAATGAGGATGGTACCTGAAGCCACAGTCCATTGAGGACTAATGCTGAACAGTGTTCCACTTCTGGAACAAGCCTGATGTGGACAGACTGGTCTTACTGCTTGGAGGCTGTTGCAGCACACCGTGCCTCCAGCTTCTTACTGGCTTCACACAGCATGGTGGCTGTCCTTTGAGGATGCAGTTGATCTCATAGTCTAAAAGGAACAGATGATTTAGGATGTTCATTTGAGTCTGGAGATCCGTCTGAAGGTCAGTGTGTTTTGGTCAGTCTGATTCTTCCTCTGACAGTGCTCTTACCAGCCAGGCCAGCTCACAGCCGTCCTCCAGAGCGCTCCTCCACAACCTTCACAGAAAACAACACAGTAGTTCCGATTTATTTTTCTTCATCCCTGATGTTTTAACCACATTGTAGCTTTTGGTTCAACAGTGTTAGATGACCCTACTGACGATGAATTTACCGTGCAGTAAAGGACTTTTTGCTTTGAGTAACCAGCCAATCACAGAAGATGACCTCTGTGATTTCCGGTGGCACCTCCCCTTTTCTTTTCAAATCCAGAAAGTGGATCAGACTTTTCAGCTGCAAGACCAGAGATTACCAGTTACATCTCTTGGAAAGCTACATTTGATTTGAGTCTAATGAGTTTTAATACATTTTCATGGGAGACACTTTACCGGTTCAGAATATAATTCAGATCCCCAACACAGTTGTAATGCTTGGCCATATGTGCCTGCTATATAGAAGTCCTATGAACAGAGAAATGCATTTGAAATTCAGTAGATTGAACAAATCATCATTTAAATAATCGATCTACTACTTTCACCAGACAACACAGAAATATCAAATACCTTTATGGGATTGTACAGGACTCTGTCGTCTTCTTTGATCCAATCCATGGAGATAGAAAATGTTTAATAACAGTTTTTATAGAGAGTATCTTCAGTATTGATTGTGGTAATGATGAACATGAAGTGCAATCTCTGGGTTTTGCAAGACATTAGAATGTTTATATTATGTTTCCATGGAGACGGCTTTGCTCTCTATGGTTCTGCTCTTTGTGACAATAAAGCAGTTGGAGTAACAGGATTCTAGAATTCTACTGAATCTGAACTTTTTCATCTCAAAGAGCAGAACCATAGAGAGCAAGCCGTCTCCATGGAAACATAATATAAACATTCTAATGTCTTTGCAAAACCCAGAGATTGCACTTCATGTTCATCATTACCACAATCAATACTGAAGATACTCTCTATAAAAAACTGTATTAAACATTTTCTATCTCATGGATTGGATCAAGAAGACGACAGAGTCCTGTACAATCCCATAAAGGTATTTGATATTTCTGTGTTGTCTGTGTGAAAGTAGTAGATCGATTATTTAAATGATGATTTGTTCAATCTACTGAATTTCAAATGGCATTTCTCTGTTCATAGGACTTCTATATAGCAGGCACATATGGCCAAGCATTACAACTGTGTTGGGGATCTGAATTATATTCTGAACCGGTAAAGTGTCTCCATGAAAATGTATTAAACCTCATTAGACTCAAATCAAATGTAGCTTTCCAAGAGATGTAACTGGTAATCTCTGGTCCTTGCAGCTGAAAAGTCTGATCCACTTTCTGGATTTGAAAAGAAAAAGGGGAGGTGCCACCGGAAATCACAGAGGTCATCTTCTGTGATTGGCTGGTTACTCAAAGCAAAAAGTCCTTTACTGCACGGTAAATTCATCGTCAGTAGGGTCATCTAACACTGTTGAACCAAAAGCTACAATGTGGTTAAAACATCAGGGATGAGAAAAATAAATCGGAACTACTGTGTTGTTTTCTGTGAAGGTTGTGGAGGAGCGCTCTGGAGGACGGCTGTGAGCTGGCCTGGCTGGTAAGAGCACTGTCAGAGGAAGAATCAGACTGACCAAAACACACTGACCTTCAGACGGATCTCCAGACTCAAATGAACATCCTAAATCATCTGTTTCCTTTTAGACCTATGAGATCAACTGCATCCTCAAGACAGCCAACATGCTGTGTGAAGCCAGTAAGAAGCTGGAGGCACGGTGTGCTGCAACAGCCTCCAAGCAGTAAGACCAGTCTGTCCACATCAGGCTTGTTCCAGAAGTTGGAACACTGTTCAGCATTAGTCCTCAATGGACTGTGGCTTCAGGTACCATCCTCATTCTCTTTCTTTCTTCCGACCAACGGCAGGCTCTGCACCCGAGTTCAGAATGAGTGACGACCATAATGGCCGACGTCTCCAGGGAGCCGAGCTCCCCCACCCTCCTCAGCCCCAAACAGGTGGTGGTGGAGCTGGTGCCCAGGGTCCTCATGGCCCTGTGGCCCCAGTCAAAGATCCACACTTACCTGGCTCTTTCGGACATGGCTGTGGGAATGGTGGCGGCCATCATGAAGAGAATCTCCTCTTCTGCTAAAGAGGCCAGTCATGTCCTGCTACAGGTCTCTTACTCCCAGGACAGGTGCTCTGAGACAGTAGACGCCATCCTGGGTAAGATCTCAGTGATGTTCCTGCCAGAGATCTTGGCTGAGGCCCTCAACACTCGATGTCTGAAAGTCATCACCCTTCTCACCGACGTCATGGGCGGCCATGTCCTGGTCTGTAAACATTCCTCCACAAACATTTAACTCAAACTGTGGGATGTTCCTTTAACCATAAATGTCATACTGCTTGTGTTTTATATTGAAGGCCCTGATGGATGGTGACTTAATTGGAAACCCTCACAATATGGATGCCCCAGTCATTGAGGCCCCCACATCTGCTGACAAGGCTGTTATTTCTGAGGTCTGCAGCACCATCACTGAGGCCCCTGTTGTCAAGGCCCCCATTATTGAGGCCCACATCATTGAGGCCCCTGTTGTCGAGGCCCACTTCATTGAGGCCCACATCATTGAGGCCCCTGTTGTCGAGGCCCCCATCATTGAGGCCCACATCATTGAGGCCCCTGTTATCGAGGCCCCCATCATTGAGGCCCCCATCATTGAGGCCCCTGTTGTCGAGGCCCCCATCACTGAGGCCTCTGTTGTCGAGGCCCCCATCATTGAGGCCCACATCATTGAGGCCCCCATCATTGAGGCCCCTGTTGTCGAGGCCCACTTCACTGAGGCCCACATCATTGAGGCCCCTGTTGTCGAGGCCCCCATCATTGAGGCCCACATCATTGAGGCCCCTGTTGTCGAGGCCCCCATCATCGAGGCCCACATCATTGAGGCCCCTGTTGTCGAGGCCCACTTCATTGAGGCCCACATCATTGAGGCCCCTGTTGTCGAGGCCCACATCACTGAGGCCCCTGTTGTCGAGGCCCCCATCATTGAGGCCCACATCATTGAGGCCCCTGTTGTCGAGGCCCCCATCATTGAGGCCCCCGTTGTCGAGGCCCACTTCATTGAGGCCCACATCATTGAGGCCCCTGTTGTCGAGGCCCCCATCATTGAGGCCCCTGTTGTCGAGGCCCCCATCATTGAGGCCCCTGTTGTCGAGGCCCCCATCACTGAGGCCCCTGTTGTCAAGGCCCCCATTATTGAGGCCCCTGTTGTCGAGGCCCTCTTCGTTGAGGCCCACATCATTGAGGCCCCTGTTGTCGAGGCCCACATCATTGAGGCCCCTGTTGTCGAGGCCCACTTCATTGAGGCCCCTGTTGTCGAGGCCCCCATCACTGAGGCCCCTGTTGTCGAGGCACCCATCATTGAGGCCCACATCATTGAGGCCCCTGTTATCGAGGCCCACATCATTGAGGCCCCTGTTGTCGAGGCCCACATCATTGATCAGGTCCTCCAGGCAGGTAGGAAACTCATACACAAGGACTGTGAGGTCATTTTACTTGGTGAAATAATGCCTCAAATTAAGATGCCTGCTTTTCTCTTCCAGAAGTCCCCATCAGCAGGGCTAAGAGGGCGAGGCGTGTCTTGGCTCGCATCTTTCGTGCCATGTGCTGTGGATGTTGCCGTGCCACCCACGATTAGCGGGCCATCTCTATTGGCCTGTTTCACTGGCCAATCACAGACCTGTCTTTGGTCTTGTTCCTGGACAGGCACTGACTGAAAGTAGGGAAATAAATTTGACTTATTACTGCAATTGGTGTGTATTTGAATCATTCGATTATTAATCTATAGACGGGACAGACACACAAAACACAGCCTAAGACCGAAATAGAAGTGGTTATGGACTGAGACTGTATTGGTGTGGTCTCAGTAACAGCCCTCCAGTCTGCTAGCAGCACAGTAAACCTCCACTGTTAAAAACCTTACATTCATTAGGGGTGTACAGTGCCATTATCTGTATCTGTATGTGTTTACCAAAAACAGAATCTGTATCTGTGCTGACTCTGTGTATAGACAAATAGACGTATTAAAGGGGTAAAAGCGAGGGGATGAGAGCGTTTAGGTCCATGAAATGATCCTTTACCAAAAATCACGACATTCTGTGGATGCCGGCTTTGCGAGCGGGGGAGAGCTTGAATTCTAATGAATGCCGAGTTAGGATGAGGTGGTGGCGGACTGGGAGGGTGGCGGAGGGGGGGGGGGACGCATTTAGACGTCGCACAGCGTTCGAAATACATCCAGCAGAAACCATCCATCACGACGCGATGGAAAGGCCCGCAGCGCTGGCGGGGTGGGCGAGGAGGCCCGCGTTGGTGTCGCCCCACTGGGTTTCCCCTCGCCAACGAGACAACGTGGAAGCAACCGCACAAATGTTCCGACGTCTTCCTTTTTATTAGACGAATTGCATCATTAGATAACATTATAAACACCCCAAATGCATCATTAATTTCACCCCCACCCCACCTCTCCAAACAGTGGTAAGTGCACCCCTCTCTGTCCGCCTGCTCCTGTTTCAACACCCCCCCCCACACACACACACACACACACACACCCTCTTGGGGCTTCCATTCCAAACCCATTCCATCCCATTATGTAAATATGCCAATTGAGAGAAAGTGGGATATCTATGAATGTGTGTTTGGGGCTGGTTGAGTCTAAATGCAAAAAATAAATAAACGACTTCTTAATCATCTGTAGTTCAGGGAAAAACTGGGCTTTAGTCAAGCAAACAGAGGATCTCTCTCTCCCTCTGTCGGTGTCTCTATCCAGCTCTCTAGAACTCTCTAACCATGTGAGGTGAAAGGCAAATAGGATAATAAATTGAGTTGTGAGTGGGAGAGACTAGGGGGGTCTGGATTAGAATATCCCCCCACCCACCCACCCACACCACCACCACCACCACCACCCCCACCCCATTCCAGGTAGTTGTCAGACAGGGATACTGAGAGCAGATCAGTACTGTGCTAGATTACGACAACGTTGGGATAGCACTTCTCTCCTCCTCTTCTCCTCTCTCCTCTCTTCGCCTCCTCCTCTTCTACCGTCTCCTCTCTCCTCCTCTCTCCTCCTCTCTCCTCCTCTCCCCTCCTCTCTACTCCTCCTCTCTCCTCCTCTCTCCTCCTCTCTCCTCCCCTCTCCTCTCTTCTCTCCTCCCCTCTCCTCTCCTCTCTCCTCCCCTCTCTCCTCTCTCCTCCTCTCTCCTCTCCTCTCTCCTCCTCTTTCCTCCACAGCAGTACTGTTCTTAATTAGGACATCTCTGGGATGGCACAGACAGGTACTAGACAGAGACAGAAGTTCGACCAGTGTGAGAGAGTGGAGAGAAGGTCAGTAAGCACAGCTTAACCACTTCCTGCTAGGCCAGGAGAAAGAGTTCGCACACACACACACCAACATAAACACACACAAACAAACACACTCAGCCACGCAAACACACACACACACACACCCTCTAGCCCATCCCCGCGACGACCCCGCGCACCTCTGCCTCACACACGCTCCATCTCCGAGGGTGCCACCACAGCATGACAAATGCAAAGTAAAGGTTCACCTATTCATCACTGTAGCGCTGAGGGCGGGGCTAATTACGGAACACGGCGAATGATGACATTCCCTCGCTGTTTTTCTTGTCCTCAAAGATATTTCTAAAGCTTAGGAGAGGACAAAAACAACAACAGCTCAAAGGAAAGGCTCTCCGTACACGTGGGAGCGTGCGCACACACACACGCACACACATTCCCTGTCGCCGGTGTCTGGATGCTGTTCTCAGGCATGATTAATCCAGTGCAGAGAGAAGACATTTTGACCCTAAACAGAAAAGTCGTGTTGAGGCTGAGAGAGGCTCTGATTTATTTAGGGACAGCTCCGTCCGCATTAATTATCCCAGAGCAGGTGCGGGCCCCAATTTCTCTTCTCCAGCTGTAGCCTGGCCCTGCCTGGACACAAACACACACAGATACACAAACACACTGCACAAACAATACAAAAACACAGGAAGCAACTCACCACGCACACACACACATACAGTGACTGGGTGGCACAGTACTAACAGAACACTGGCCGTCACCAGAGTGAAGGATTACACTTCCTTATTTAGACCTAACACAAATAACACACACACACACGCGTATACACGGAGAGACACAGGTTTTGCTGCTTCGCTGCTTGGTGCCGGGTACAGGTGTCTCAGTCAGGGTGTGTGCCGTGGCCCTGCATGACCCGGAGACCTCAGGAGCCTGTACGACAGAAGATCTCAAGACTGGGACGTGTGCACTGACATCAACCTGTGTGTGTTTGTGTGTGTGTGTGTGTGTGTGTGTGAGAGAGGGTGGGAGAGAGAGAGAGAAAAAGAGAGAGGGAGAGAGAGATAGAGAAAGCAACAGGGAAAGAGGGAGAGCGTATGCCCCTGTGTGCGATGTGTCACTGAGTGCTCCCTCATTATGGCCCACATTAGCACCCTGCGGATCTTTGATTAGTCTCCCACTGAGCCCAAATCCACTGCCTGCGTGCTTCTCCTCCTCTGCTCTCGTTTCTTCCTCTCCTCTGCCACTCTGTCTTCCTCCCCCCCCCTCCCTTATCTTCTCCTCTCCCTTAGTGTCCTCCTTTTCCTTCCATTACGTCCTGCACCCTTCTCTCCCCGCTCTCTTCACCCACTCTCCTCTTGGCTCATCCTGCCCTCTTCTCTTTCCTTCCTCCTCCTCCTCTCCTCCCCTCTCTTCCTCTCCTCTCCCCCCTTTCCTCCCCTCCCCTTTCCTCTCCTCCCCTCTCCTCCCCTCACCTCATCTCACCTCCTCTCCTCTCCTCTCCTCACCTCTCCCCCTTGTCTCTTCATCCCTCTGACAGTGTGCTCATGTCTGCGTTACAGATGGCCGTGGGGCCTGGCTGCCATGCATCAGAGGGTTGGGAGCCAGGCCCCATCACCACTGCTCCATCTCTCCCATTTATTACCCAGTTTGTTTGCATTCTCATCCGCGGCCTTGCCCCGCCGGCCCATCCATCAAACACACACATACCTCCAACCACTGCCTGCCTGACCCCCCTGCCTACCAACACACACACACACACACACGCACACACTCACCTCCTAGCTCTCACACTACTGCCACATCTCCATGCTGACACGTGTGTGTGTGTGTGTGTGTGTGTGTGTGTGTGTGTGTCCCCAAGCTCTGATCCACTAACCCACTTGTGGTTCGAACCTGGGATCCCACGTTCCTCTTTTCCTACTCATCCCCTCCCGAACGCACTTCTCCTTCTCTCTAAAAGTCTCCAGCCTGTTCTGCAGTGTGGTCTCCAGCTGGATTGGCTTCTGCTTGGCTTCCCTGCGCTGGTGTCTGCCAATGGACCAAACGGTGAAAGGAGATAGCATTGATCAAAACTTCGCCAGTCAATACGCATCAATGGGTATCTAATCTATCTGTAATCTAATAGATACGAGAGTCGATACCCTCGCATGTGTCTGGTCAGGAGCCATGCAGTCCCTGAGGAGTTTATCTACACGTGTGAGTGTGTGTGTGTGTGTGTGCATATGCGTGGGTGTGCATGTATGTTTGTGTGTTTGTGTGCATGTGTAAATGCGTGCATGTGCACACGTGCATGTGAGTGTGTATGTGTATACATGTGTATGTGTCGTGTATGTGTCGTGTATGTGTGTGTATGTATTGCGTGTGATGAAGGGAAAGAAACACAAAGACAAAACTTGTAGTACACGTTGTCAATAGTCAACAGGAAATCATCCATGGAAATGAAGTGTGCAATGATCTAGTTAATAAGAATGCAAAAGTCAGCTGTGCATTGATCAAACATTCAATCATTCAATGTGTTTTCAATTTGTTTCACAGAGCGAGCAGAGAACATAAATTGTAGATAATTGTAAAACAGGTTTCGTCAAACAATATCCTAATTTATAATAATCTAAAGAGAATGCGATGCTTTAACTATTCAAATTAATTATACATTTGTTCTTTTTTTTTATATATATATGTTGAAAACATCTTTTTTTTTCCTGATACTTCTATACACATTTGAATGATAACATCACATCTAGCTCCAAATCCATATCTCAAAGAGTTGGCCATTTGAAAGTATTTTAAGGTATATTTGAATTACTTCCGTTTGCACCTTTGGGACTGTTCCATAGGTTTGGGTCACCAAGCACTTGTCATTTTATTCCGTTTTATTATAGCCATTTCAGATTTTGATGTCTCGGTTTAATCTTCCATTGGGATGTGATAAGATGATATAATATCAAATAAAACTATAGTTCCATGACGGTGTTTCATTTCAAAGTTCTTTGGAGGCTTTTTAACCTTTGAATGACGGTTGTTTCAACATGTTCTGCTTCACTGAACAACAAGCTTGTCAATGATCCACTCCCATGCAGATCTCCTCACACAGCTCTCTCTCTGCAGTGGGTTCTTTTGGCTCCCTCCTGTGTGCTCATCACTTTTGTGCTCCGAGCCCATAGGTTCCTGTGCTCCGAGCCCATAGGTTCCTTTGCTCCGAGCCCATAGGTTCCTGTCCTCCGAGCCCATAGGTTCCTGTGCTCCGAGCCCATAGGTTCCTGTGCTCCGAGCCCATAGGTTCCTGTCCTCCGAGCCCATAGGTTCCTGTGCTCCGAGCCCATATAGGTTCCTGGGCTCCGAGCCCAAAGGTTCCTGTGCTCCGAGCCCATAGGTTCCTGTGCTCCGAGCCCATAGGTTCCTGTCCTCCGAGCCCATAGGTTCCTGTGCTCCGAGCCCATAGGTTCCTGTGCTCCGAGCCCATAGGTTCCTGTCCTCCGAGCCCATAGGTTCCTGTGCTCCGAGCCCATAGGTTCCTGTGCTCCGAGCCCATAGGTTCCTGTCCTCCGAGCCCATAGGTTCCTGTCCTCCGAGCCCATAGGTTCCTGTCCTCCGAGCCCATAGGTTCCTGTGCTGCGAGCCCATAGGTTCCTGTGCTCCGAGCCCATAGGTTCCTGTGCAGGGTTTAGAAGCATCTGCACTCTGATTGGTCTTGCACATTTGCACGATCGCAAAGGTTGACCCTTTCTTTATACACTTGTTCAGCTCATAGGGACTGCCTCGATACGCACAACACAGTGCCCAATATTGAAAATGGGATTTTTCGAAATAGATCTAAGCGTTCATACTCATTTGTAATTAACACTGTAATCTATCTCCATTTAGGATTCCGCTGTTGTGTTATCATCATGGAAATCGGAGGGCCTGGCCGTTGACAGTATTTTTCAAACTGTATTTGACCCACACCTGACACAAACAAAAATGCCATCAAGATAAGGAACGACACCTTTCCACTGATGTTTCATCCAGGGCAGTTCACCTGCTTCTCTTGCCCCATCTCACAACCACTCTTCAGAAGGCTAGACAGCGCTGTGCCAAGGGCATAGATTTTTCATGTAGTCTCGAGGTCACGTCATTGACCAAAAAGCATGGGCTTCCTGTAAAACGTTACTTTCCCTAAAGCTATATCACCATCTGACATGGAGGCTGAAGGAGAAATCAATACTGTTAATTGTGTTTACTGGAGTTGACTCCTTGGCGTTTACGCAGAATAATGACATCGGAGACAAACGTTTAGTGGAGGGAAATTGGTTCTGATGGGAACATGAGCGTGTAAACAGGCCTGTAGGAGGCTGTCATGATTTAGCTTTGGAAGTCTGTCTTTAGTTCCTTTCAGGAAAGTGCTCTGGATGTGTGCTTGCTGTCCTGATACACGCACACAAACACACGCACACACACACACACACACACCTCTGTGCGTTAAAGATATAAAACACATATTCAAACACAATGTCATAGTCACTAAACGCTTCTCTTCACACACAGACACACCTGTGCATTAAACATATAAAACACATATTCAAACATGATGTCATACTCATAGAAAGCCATTTTTCATACACACACACACACAGCCAGCCACAGGGGCCAGAGCTTGGACACACATGTCGTGTTTGGGGGCCAGCTGCCAGAGAATGAAGAATCTTCCTCCAGATTCACTTGTTATTGTGCTGTCTGGGTGACAAGTATACCTATCGAGTGAGTATTTATTTCCGGAATGTTTTGTTCCGTTTTCCTGCAATGATGAATGTTTCTTTTATAAATCCATCGCTGGGGCTTTTAAACCATAAACAATATTTCTCCAGCTCCAGATTCCTTGTGCAGCAGTCTTGGGAAACCTTGAGATTTCTGGGCTCTGATTTAATGGCTCGTAATTCCTGAAAGGCTATCCTTCTTCCCTCTCAGACGCTCCAGTGCTTCAGCCTTAAGGACGGCAGCCTGGCTGGGGTCCCTGTGACCCCCCCTCCTCCCTCTCAACCCCCAGGACCACCCCAGGAGACTCAAGACCAGTGACCTGTCGCTGTCACTACAGCCCGCACCCCGTGACAACGCTGGGAGCGTCGACGCGCGGTCAGGGTCAGGTCCCGCGAACCCACGCCACCGTCAAACCCAACCCGACAAGAGACAATTCGCCCCCGAATGAATGAATTTGAATCCCAGCCCTTCTCTACATGTATTTCGAGCTGCGTGTCTCTGCAGCAGAACATCTTCTGCTGTGAAGGTGTACATGAGTGGAACAGCTGGCAGGTGGGTTCGACTTTTCCTACAACCTGGGACAACATCCAACTGCATCATGGACACTCGCAAAGTTGAAGGATGTTCGGATGGTTGGTTCGGATGGCTTGCTACTGCTTCAAGAGCAGGTTCGAAGTTGTGAGTGCGTATGGGTGTGGTGTGCAGCCTATGTGTGCGTTGGTATGTGTGTGGTGGTGTTACGTGCGTGTTGGTGTGCTGTGGTGTGTGTGTTTGCATGTGTGGTTTGTGTGTGTGTGTGTTATGCGCGTGGGATGGAAGGGTAAGAAGGTAACGAGTCCGAAAGTCAGTTTTAAAGGACCAATGAATACACAACCGGTCAACAAAGTACAAGGAAGAAGAAGTAAAAAAATAAATAAATTAAAATTAAAAACAATGATTAGGGCCAGTATCTCTAATTGTGTTGCTTCTGTTTGCTTGTATTTAATCCCAGTTCCTTCGCCTTGCCTTCATTAACAATGGATGAATTAATTAGAGAAGCTTCATGGGATTTCGGCACAGTGAAGCCAGGAGATAAAACACACACTCTCTCTCTCTCTCTCTCGCTCTCTCTCGCTCTCTCTCGCTCTATACCCTCTGCTCTTAATTGTATTGTTTGCTTGTCGTGTCGATAGTAGGATTAATTTCACTATAGATCAGCTGTATTGACGTGCTTGTCAATGTTATTCCATTTCTGTAAGGTGCTAATTATAGGGGAACAGGGGGAAGCAAATTGCACTGTAACTTGCCTCACTTGCTTTCCAATAAAACAGAAGGAAAACAACATGAATTCCTTTTTAGTTGCTCTCCGTGGGGAGGTAAATCTGGCCCGCTATCTCACCGTCTCTCTGCTCACCAGCTAACAGAGGGAGAGGGGGGGGAGGGGGGGGGGGCGCGGTGCCGTGAGACTAGACCTGACGTGTCACCTTTACTTTGAAACAACGTTAACTATTCGGTACCCTTTCTCCTCTGCTGACTGCCACCTTTCATTCTCTCTCTCTTTCTTACCCTCACTTTCTCTAACTCTTCTTTCCCTCGCTCTCTCCTCTCTCTCCTCTCTCTTTTTCTGTCTCCTTCTCTGTTTCTGTCTCTCATCCTCTCTCTCTTTTCTTTCCCTCTCTCCCTTTCTCTCTGTCGCTCTCATCTTGACCCCCTCTCCTCCTCTGAGAGAGTGAGAGAGAGGCAGTTCATAAACAATTAACCGGCTGGGTAAGTGATACACTCAAGCGCTAACAGACCTGAAAAACCTTGCGGTATAAATTCTCGTAATTAACCGAGGGGAAGGTTAGCCATTGGCCTGTATAAACGTCCTAGCGGCACCCCACAGTCCTGTGTGCCTCCTGGTGTCGCAAGGCCTGGAGAGAGGATGTCACATGTTCTTTCGGGGCGGACGGCTGCCTGCAGGACAAGACGTCCAGTCGCTGTCGATAATCATTTGAGAAATCAAAAACGCCACGAGACCACCAAATTAGGTGAAAAACTGCGTTAGGAAAGTCTGGCATTGATTATATCACTGACACGGCTCTGTGAATCTAGTCTCGATAAACATTTTTCGAGCAATTTACAACGACGCCAGCCATACCCTCTCTCTTTCCATTCCTATCCGCTTACCTCCACCCGACACAGCGCTCCTTCCTTCCCCTCGTCCCCTCCCTCCCTCGGTACAGTCCTCTAATGAACTGAAAGGTCAGAGCGCTAATAAAACTATTAGCAGAAATGAATCTCTCAGATGTGTTAATGCACTTTTAATTCCTGTTAGCAAATTTCATCCCCCAGCAGTTTGCTGCCCGCTAATGAGAAATAAAACGTTCTGCTCCGGGAAGGGAGGGGGGGAGGCGGGTGGGGGGGTTGACGGTCCGGCTGTTCTAATTCTCTAACATACAAACACACAAGTATGCCTGCATGCACACTCACACAGACACAACTACACTGTACTTCTTTGAATATTCCTCAATTATGCATCACTTTCTCTCCTCAGACGCACACGCGCTCACCTCACACACGCGCCTGCGCTGCGCTGGGTGTTATTCACGGGCCGAGGCTTGTTCTCAGTCCTGTGATTCTGCAGGGTTAATTAAAGAGCACACATCCATCTGTTCTCACTCAGGCTCAACTCTGTCCCCCTCCATCTCTCTCTCTCCCTCTCTTTCTCTCTCTCTCTCTCTCACACACACACACACACACACACATTATACTCTTCTTCCGACGTTGCTCTTTGTCCCCTGAGTAGGAGTCTGACTGAAAACCTGTTCTCTCTCTCTCTCTCTTACACACACACCCCGAGGTAGACAGACAGGCCCTGATCTGTTGTCTGGGCGCTGTGATAGCCCTGTAACTAATGAGGTACAGGCAGGGTGTGACCCTGCTGTCTGGGAGACACGTGGGAGCTGTTGTGAGCTTGTCCCACTCTACCCTCTCTGTCACTCACACAGGCACTGCTCCCCACACACACACACACACACACACACAAGCACAGCTTCACCATGCATACACCCATACTACAACACACCACCCGCACGCGCACACACACACACACACACACACACAACCATTTACACCACCCACCACCATCCAACAACACACACATGCCCACACACACATCCCCCACACACCAACTCTGCTCCATCACACACAACACCCAAACAACCACACGCACCCCCGACACCACGCGCACCACACACACCAGTACTGCTCCATCACATTCCCCACTACCCCCACACAAGCACTCTTGGAGTTACTGTTCTCATCTATCTATCTATCTATCTATCTATCTATGTACTCAACACTTTTCTTACAGGTTCATGAGTACACCTTAAGGATTATCTTAGGTCACTACTTTGAGGCACTGCCTTTGTGCCGTTAGAGATTTTGAGATTGACAAGGTGAATCATGACTGACCGTTCAACCCATAGCCCGCGTTGTTACGACACAGGTGACACGATGACTCCAACAGGCTCTCACAAGAACAAGTTGCAAAGTCTCCTTTAAGGAGCTCCTCTGCTCGTCCTCCACTCCGCAGAGGAGGAGGAAGACGAGAAAACAAAGCGAAAAGAAACGACAAGAAGGGAGGAGAGGAGAGCCAGAGCCATTCCATTACCAAACCGGCCCTTTTAATCAATAAAGAGATCAAAGATATTTTAATCAAAGACGGATTTCCTTGTTTGTCTAATGGTCCTGCCGTCGTGTGTACATAATCTTTAAATGGTGAAAAGGATGCGTAGCCCCCCTTCCTCCGTGCCTCCCCAACTCCGAACGGCCACTCATCCATATAAACAGTAAACAGGGCAGTCAGCAGAAAGACACACCAGTCCAGCCCAGAGCACGGACACTCCGCAGACGCCAAATTACATTAGGACGGGTGTATTAAGGGGGAAATTGCATCCTGTAAACTGGAATATTAGCCCCGCACGCCAGCACGCACGCACGCCAGCACGCACGCCAGCACGCACGCCAGCACGCACACACGCGCCTCCTCGACTTCCTCATAAACCCTCGGTCGTTACGCTAACACAGATCCATGTACAAGTAGTTATCCTCGGGCGCATTGCAACCACGCACGTCCCGTCCCACTCTCCCCGTCCCCCACACGCGCACGCGCGCACACACGCACACACGCACACACGCACACACGCACACACGCACACACGCACACACACACACACACACACACACACACACACACACACACACACACACACTGTAACCACTAGGCAGGGGCTATTAGTGTCGAGGCTGTTTGTCGGACACGCAGGCATCCGCTAGCCATGGCTAAAGCCTTCCAATAAGATTAGAGGGGTAACCGGAGCCTCTCCTAGCCCAGCGAACTGAGCTCATTCTGGGCTAACAGGCTTGGAGGTGGTGGGTGGGCTGGATCGTGTTCCCGGAGCTGGTGGGTCAAATACCTATCGGCACTTAATTGAGAGAGGTGAGATGAATAAATATGTATTTGCGTGTGTGTTTGTGCATAGCGTATTGAATTACGCATGGGAGTCTATTGCATTAAGTGTGTGTTTGTGTGTGTGGGGGAGGGCGTGTGTGCACAGTAAACAGTGAACAGGGCCACACTCCCTCTCACACACACACACACACACGGTTAGTGATTCATGCTTTCCGTCAGGCCCCTGTCGGGACCGGTTGGTTCCCCAGCCCAGAGCTCTGTGGCGGCTCGAGGAGCTCCAGAGCTCTGGGCCCAGGGTCATCGTCACGGCTGCTGGAGGGAGGGCGCGCCCGCTCACGTATCGATCCGCCTTCAGCGTGGAGCTTTGATAGACTGACCCCTGACCCTCCCCTCGGACGAAAAGAAAGAGAGAGGGGAACGGGAGTCGTCCGAAACAGGATGTGTTGAGGGAGAACTGAGGGCGGGGGAGAACAGGGAGTGAGAGGTTTTCTTCAGGAGCTTTTCCTCTGATCTTTTCACTCCGTCATGACTATTCGAATGTTCCGTATGCACGTGTGTTTGTCTGCGTGGTGTAAGCGCCGTATGGACTCATATTTGAAATGTCTTTTAACATGCCGAGCACTCTCACTTGAAATTGAATTTAGAGAGAGAGAGGGAGGGAGGAGAGGGAGGGAGGGAAAGAGAGTGAGAGAGGGGGATTTGTCCATTGTGTCACATACTGTATTGCCGTATACAAGCAGGGCAGACAGTTCCTGTACGTTACAAACAACTGAGCAGCAATTGTATCATTTAAGCCCCCCACAGTCTCTGTTTCGGCCATCTGGTTACACTATGTGGCCCACGCACACGCACACACACACACACGGTTCAACAGCCAGATGCGGGCCCGAGATACTGCTGCCCGTCCCTATATCTGTCTGCTTGCCCACCAGTCCAGCAACCCCACAGCCCAGTAACCCATCACCAGCCTGTCGGGCGGCAGCCCCGGTGGGGGCTCCGCGGTGCCCAGGGGCCAGAGAGGGGCCACACTGGCTCACGGAGCAGACAGGAGGAAGCGTGTCCGGCGTGTCGGAGCCAGAGGAGCTGGAGGAGAGCGGGCATTGTTCTGCCGTCACGCCTGACGGGTGGTGATTTAGGGCCGGGGGGCCGGGGGAGCTTTGGGGGAGGCACGGGGGGGGGGGGGGGGTCAGAGAAGAGGCTTCGTGGACACCCCCTAGACACTTCCCCTCCTCGCCTTCACCCCCTCAACCCCCCCACCCCCCACCCCCCCCAACCCCGCGTCCGTAAGATGGCAGGATGAATCATGGCTGACCCAGTCCACCGGCCCTGGCTCTCTCTCTCTCTCTGAGCCTCTCTTCTACACCCTCTCCTCTGCTGCTCCAATACCCCCCCCCCCCCCCCTCCCGTCCCACCACCACCTAACCTCCCCCCTTAACAAACATGACAAATCTGGTGTTTATTTACTTAAGGAGACCTGGGGATGGAGAGGAGAGAGAGAGCAAGAAGGGAGACGGTGGGAGGGGTGGAGGGGGGGGGGGGGGTAAGAAAACTGTGTAAAATCAATACGTGGAGTTAGCGGGGCCTTGGCCTCGGGGCCCGGGCTAGCGGGGCGGCTAGTGGGGTTGGAGCCCCGGGGGGGGAGAGCGGAGGGCCGGCTCTGGGGCCTCGTGAGGCTCTAATGAGGAGCTGAGAGGCGGGGAGAGCGGCGGGACGCAGGTGGAGGAGCAGGCTGGGGGCCGGGGGGGAGAGAGAACCCTGGCAGCTAGCGACACAGGCCTGCTATGTGCTTCAAATGAGACGTCCGACACGTTCCAAAAAACGCTGCTCTGGTTCTATTTTTTGGGGGTCGTTATCTCTAACGTGACGCGCAGATGTAGTAGGTACAGCAGATCATCAAGGACCAGAAATGCAGTGGTGTTGACATTAGCGGTTTGGGGTTTATTGTGCTCCGTTATGAGTAGCGGAATCTTCCTCCGGCAATATTACAGAGGGTAGGCAGAGAGCATGTGCTCGACGCATCTGAGTACTTACACGGTTTATCTTCTGTTTATGCCTGCTTTTATGCATGCTATTGGTGTTGGTCAAATGTAGTTGCCACGGACGACGGCGGATATTTGGAAGAGCGGAATCATCCGTGAGCGATACGTAAGGACAAGGACAAGAATAGTCGTTGAGGGAGAATGTGGACACTAGACAGCTGAATCTATGGTGCCCATCAGCACCACACGACAGGGACAAAACAGATAAGGTTTCCCTCAGTGGGGAGAGAGGGATCGACCACCCCCCCCCCCCCCCCGTTGTCAAGGTTTCTGTCAAATCTTCCATGAGGTCGGCCACCCTCCCAGTCCGTCGCTCGGCGGGAGAGAGAGAGAGGCACCGACATCGGCCTGAGATGATAGGGCTGGAAAATGGAAGTCATATGAAACAGGAGTAACCCCCCCCCCCCCCCACACACACACCCCCCTCTCTCTGAACCTCTCTTTCTCTCTCTCTTTCCATCCTCCATCTCCATCCTAGCCGCCCCCCCAACCCCCCAACCCCCCAACCCCCGCCCCAAAACCACCAGTCCCTCTTCAAGACAAATGGGTCCGGGGCAATGACAGAGTGCCAGGCCTACAAATCACCACCGCCGACCGGCCGACCGGCCGGCTCGTCCACTGCCTCCTCCCCCCTCCCTCCCTCCCCTCCCTCCCCCACCCCCCCTCCCCCCAACCTTGGCCCTCCATTAGTCATGTGCGTGCCGTGCAGCAGCAGCAGCCGGCAGCCGTAATTAGACAAGGACAAATCGCCGGGCGCGGATGCGGACGGGCTGCTCAGGCCGCTAAATAAGGCCCTGTTACCATACCGACTGTTGGACGGCGAGGAGGGCAATGGAAGGAGGGTTTGGAGGGGGGTGGGGAGCCAGGAACGAATTGGGGGGGGGGGGGAAGAGGTGCAGTGTCCGTCCACGCCGTACCCCCTACCCCCCCCCCCCCTCCTGTCCTGGGACCTGGCAACTCATTTGTTATCCTCCAGGCCCCCTGGTTCTCAACCTCCACCCCAGCACCATCACCCCCAACAATCCTCATCCAAGTCCCACGTGGAATGGGTTGGATTCCAGGATAGCTGGATGGTCCCATCCTGGTGGAGTGATCCCCAACAGGACCCACACCCAGTCACACGCACTGCAGCCAGACATGAGAGGGGAGCGTTAGCCTACAGTACAGTAGGGTGAAAAGGTCCGGATACAAACTGAAGTCCAACGCATCATTTGTGCTGAAGACACGGGTTCCCCAAAACATTACGCACGTTCAAAATGACGGACCTGTTCCTTCTCTCGAGAGTGTGAAAAGAGGTGAGGGTAAATGTATAAGTCTATAACGCTGTACACAAACAGGCATGGAGGTCTGGTCTCAGTACCATTTAATAAAACTGGAAAGATCCAAACCCACCGAACCACCGAGCACAGATCCCTCTGAGAGTCTTTCGCTGAGAGAACGAGACAGAAAGCCCATCCATCTCTCCCTTCCAGCCGTGCCAGGGCCAGACCACTACGTCATTTGTTTTTGCGGTTGTCAAACAGACTCTAAATAAATAAATTAAGCAACTAAAGAGTAGGCCGAGCAATAAAGAGGTTTCAGGGTACATTAGGCGTAACATTAGAGGGGTGGAATTAGCAAAAATGAGAAGCCGTCGAATCGGGTTACACACGGGAGGAGGAGCCGGCGATCAACAAAATCTAAACGCGAAGCCGTACGAGAGGGGAGCA
The DNA here is from genome assembly GCF_038355195.1 of Osmerus mordax. Lineage (NCBI taxonomy): Eukaryota > Metazoa > Chordata > Actinopteri > Osmeriformes > Osmeridae > Osmerus > Osmerus mordax. The sequence goes on along the minus strand of NC_090056.1, from coordinate 5,161,740 downwards.
GAAGCAATCCACAAAGGAGCGTGGGTAACGATTGTTTTGGCCAGGTCGGGGCTGTACCTCACTCCTTGGGTGTCAGGGGGTCGACAGGGAGCTGACCGCCGCACGTGTGTATAGTACACACACGCTCACACACACACATTGACACACATTGACACACGTTCACACAACAAAATGCTCCAGCAGAGCGTATCCTATTGATCTCCCTCCTAATTTTGTAATTAGTTTTTATTGGATTTCATAATCGTCATCAGGACACATCAAAAGAAATTCTAAACCCCAGCAAGAATTTCTGCCCTCCTAAACATTATTTTTTGGGGAGGGGGGAGTTTCATTTTTTCCATTTAGTTTCATTTTTTGCCCTTCAAACTGTGAAAATGAAGCTGTATATTCAATTTTAAGTCCCCAGCTGCGAGAGAAAACGACCCCCCCCCCAACCCTCCCGTGCACCAGACAGCTCAGCGTGGACAGCAAACACTGCACAAACACACCGCTTCTCCCATGTGCAGTAAGTGATGTTTAGCATCGCACATTTTCTGCATGATCTGCTGCTATTTGTCACACTCCTACTCTTTTTCCCCCGTCGCAGCGCCACTTGTGGCGCTTGTTTAACTTCAGAGGAGCCCGGGGAGTCTAGCTAGAGAGGGGCGGTAAGCCAACAGCACTTCTTCGTGAGATATACTTGCATACTTGGAGGTCTAAAAAAACAAACTGTCGATAAACAATGGGACCTCGAATATGTTGAAATGCTACAACTGGGGTTGGGATTGGGGGGTCGCTGCATAATTAGTTCATGAACTATAAATGACTCGCTAATGGCAACTTTACGTCAGTTTTGCAAAAATAATAGGACTGTCACATGGCCTTCAAGCGATTGTGTTTGGGATATTACATCATTATCTTGTTCTACTCATTTCCTGATTTTAAAACGGTATTCTTCGTTCCTGTCCTAACCAGCATGAACATGAGCCAAAAGAGACACCGTTCCAGTTAAGAGAGCTTCCAGTAAAGAGAAACTGTCTCGCTGACCTCCCACTGACCTCTAAACATCTACCACCTGGTCAGTGTCTCTCCCGACAGCATTAAACAACCACATGTCCATCTGCTATCCTCTGAGAGCAACTCCACACACTGGTCAACCTCCCCAACACAGGAAACCGTCCCAGAATTCCAGAGGATTCACACAGAGGACATCCTCGTTGACGGAACCAGGGTCCGTCGCGGTGAAAGCCTTTTTCCAAGAAGCGCTGAGCGGCTGACGGTCATTAGGATGTTTATCCGGAGGGTTCTGTCCCTTCTGGGCCTGTGGTGCTGAGAGACGTTATGAGGAAAATTAAATGAGCGCTGAAAAAAGGTCTGCAGAGGTCAAAGATGAAAACAGAAAACTGACATTTTGATGTTTTCGGTTCTCTGGGGGGCATTATCCCCTCTGACACCTGTTTGTAAGATGACTCTGAAACAATGGAGAGGATTTTCGCGTTTTGTTACTGGAAAGACCAGTCCCCCAGGATGAGGGCTCAACGCTGTCTGATTGGAGCACACCTCGTCAGGCCTTTCCAGAAACATTCTGAGACAGAACTGGTCCGAAAAAACACACAAAAGGACTGTCATATGAGGGGGAAATGAGAAAAATATAAGGGTGAGCAAGTATAGCTAGAGAGTGAGAAATGGAGAGGGACAGAGAGAGGCATGGGGAGAGTGAGAGAGAAAGGGGGAGAGAGAGAGAGATCGAGAGAGAGGTGACCTTAGATCTCTGTGTAGAGGCATCTTCACGCTGGTGTTCTGAGGTCATGGGAGAGGTCATGACCTGGAAGTGCTCCAAAAGAGTCCCCCCCTCCCTCTCTTACCTCAATCACTCTCATTATTTGCCCATTGGCAGATGTTTAACGGCCCGGCGCTACGATTTTCCCACTCGGTCTCTCCCAACGATGGGCCCATTTTCACATTCTCTGATTTGAATGTGCACTTGAAACAAGACACAAAAGCCATAAAGCATGTTTCAACCCGGGGGCTTGGCGTGGACTGGATATGGAGATGAAGCCATTAGACACCAGCACAGCACTCAGGTAATGAGGGAGGAAGGGAGGGAAGGGGAGTGGGGGAAAAGAAGAGAGACGAAGAAATGTAATAACTGGTCAATTGTGAAGCGCCTAAAATGGCCTCCTCCTCTCCCCCGTCTCCACATTCCTCCTTCCTAAGTTCACATGTCTGAAGACAGGCACATGTGGTGGGGTCGGCTAAGGATAAGCACTCTCACTTGGACATTTCCTTACCAGGTAAGTGTGCCGAGCATGAGGAGACATGACAGTATTGAGACCCACCCACAGGGAATACAATGGAGGGTCCAGAACAATACGATTTGAACCCTTCAAATCCCTGTAGGACATAAACACTACCTGGACTCGTCAAACCTCGAAACCTCATCTAACCCTCCACCGGTCAGAGACGTCTGTCTGCAGTGTGTGTGTGTGTGAGTGTGTGTGAGAGAAAGACAGAGAGTGTTAGGGGGGGTCCACAGGTCAGCGGTGCAGGCTTAAATCCCAGTGAAGATGTTTTTGGCCTTGATCACCGTGGCGATCGATCCCGGACTTATTCCCACTCAGATACGTCTTATTTTATTAGTGGCTTCGGCCTTCTGCCGCCCCATTCCGCTGTGATCAATACAGCCAGGGGAACGGCCCGTATTTTTCTCACTTTTAGTGCCTTAACGCTGTTTAACCGTGTCACCTGATAAACGGCAGGCCCTCCCCAAACGCTGATTTCCTATTGATTTCTCCCTCATTCCGCCATCCCTCGCTTCGTCACTCTCCCATTGTTTTTATCTCGAGTTATCTCTCCTCTCCTCTCTCCCGCCATCCCCTTCCTTCCTTCCTTCCTTCCTGGCTCCTTTAGAGAGGAGGCAGGCCGCACGCCGCCATTTTAGGAGCGAGCGCACGCTGGTTCTGTCAGGGTGGACTTGGGTCGTGGCGGGGGGGGTTGGGAGAAGTGTGGTGTGCGACAGTATGGGTCTCAGAGAGCGTGCGCGCATTTGACGGCGTACGCGCATGTGTGCACACATGCTTAAATACAGTATGTCTGTGTGTGCATGCAAGAGCACCTGTGTGTGTGTGTGTGTGCGTAGAGCAAAGCCTCCTCAGAACAGGACATAAAGACAGTGCCATACGACAGATGCCATGACAACCTGGAGGGAGACAGCACCATCCATCATCACTGGTAGTCATGATGATGAAAGCAGTGTTTGGAGGGGTTGGGGTGGGGGGGGGTGAGGGGGGGGGTGCGTGTGCTGGGCACACGGGGATCTCTAGTGGGACATCACGCCAGGCTAGCAGGCTTCCAGGAAGGCGCTACTGAGTAAACATGTCCTTTCAGTTTTCGCATGCGTCTGAATTAACGGTGTAATCATTACAGCTGGGAGATGGTGTCTCTTCGCGTTCGCTCCCTGCATTATTTATGCAAAATTACACCAGCTTCTGCTCCTTGCCCCGACTTTCCAAGCCGGCCCGCCAGCCCGCCAGTCCCCTTATCGATCTCTCATTTGAGGCGCTTCCGTAAATTCCACAATGAATCCCTTCCCCGGCCTCAATACCATTAATACCATTAAACACAAAGCCCTTATCACCAGCCCCTTTTAAAGATCATTGTGTTCAAGCTGAGAGTCCAGGTATCACCTCAGATCTTCACCCCAGGAGGAAATGCAATGATTGCATGCTTGGGAGAATTTATACAATCTTGGGTTGCTCTGTATCTAAACTGGGACGATAGCAAATGTGTCTCAAACACAGTTCTGTCGAAAGTTTATCTCGAGACGTTTGTGAATAGTGAACTTGAGAAACAACTGGGGAAACGATCACATGTTGGAAACACTGCAAACTAAGCTCGTAAGCTCTCCAGAAAATATAGGCTAGATCTCACAGCCTTGTCTGAAACACAAATGCGATACGAATCCGAAGAAATCAGCGAAGGACGGTGTGAACTCTGAACAAGCAGACGCCATAAACATCTGTTACCGGGTCCACTAACGCAAACTGGCCTTCTTTTATAAGGCCTTTCACCCTTTTTACACTGGGTTAAGTGATAAAGGGCCATTTCCAGGCCTGCCAAGTTACCCAGCGAGGGCTGGAGCACTGAGGAACAGAGCACGGTGGTAACAAGAGGGGGAGAGAGAGAGAGAGAGGCACAGCTTTTCTATTAACACTGAGGAGACGAGTTAACAGGCTTGTGTGTTGGGAGAGGAACTGTGCCCCATCCCCCCCCCCCCCAACTCTTCCCCCCCTTCGAATCCCCCCCCCCCCTTCCTCACTCCTCCACTCCCCTACGCCCAGCCCAGGGGGCCCCTCACAGTAAGAGGAGTTTGAGCACCAGCTAGTGGTGGCGTCGCGCCACTGCCCCGGACGCCCTCCCTCCTCCGAACACATTAATCATGACCAGGCGAGTGTAAAATTCAATCGGCTCCTTCCATCCATTTCGAGTGTAGCAGACTGAAGGCCGGCCTTGTAGTGCCTGAGAAAGGAGGGATGAGGGGGGGAAAAAAAGAGGGGGAGGGAGGAGGGGAGAGAGGGGGAGGGAGGGGGGGAGGGGTAGAGAGACGCTCCCTACACTTCATCAGGACCCCTACTTCATAACAAATGGAGTGTCTCTCCGGCGGAGGAGTGCCATCAGAAACGCGCGTTCTCTCTATCCATTTAATTCCGGCGCTGGAGGAAAGGGTCAGGGAGGGAGCAGTGGGTGTGCGGCTGGGCTCTCTGCTCGCCGCTTCCCCAGTCACACAGTAAACTACCTTTTAGGAATTGTTTCTCAATAAGAAATGATCAGTCCATTTATCTGCACCAGGCGGGCCTGTCTCCTCACCCAGACCTCCAATATTTTTCGTTTGACCTGATCAGGGCTATAAACCAGACCGAGACACTTTCAATTTGTCACCCGGGGAGGCAGCGGCGAGCCTCGCACAACTGATTGCATCCTCCCTCCCAAATGTAAAAATTCCTCCCTTGCTTGAAGTCTCCCACCACTCCCCCCTCGCGATATTCCATTATTTTCATTTCATTTTTTTTCTTTTGGACTTCTTAGTATTTATCATAAAAGGCTACAGCCAGTCTGGTTCCCATCGTGCCCCACTTTATCTCAAGGCACGCTTTTGTAACACATTATATCCAGCTCATGGTTCATTCACCCAACACATTTCTTTAAGTATTGTATTCTCTTTACCACAGGTAGCCGATGCATCTGCACTGTGTCCTGTTCTAGGTTGTGAATCTGACACTGAGGCGGCGTTAAGGTCCTTGTTTACCATGTTTCAGCATTATGGGAAATAACTAATTAACGCATGGTTAATAAGAGTAAAGGTCCTATAGGGATGTCAAAACAAGAGTACTCCGAAAAAGAGAACTATTTAACTATTGAATTCTATTAACCCCATCCACGTTGATGTGCCATTAGTAGTTTCCACCAGGAGAACAGGTTAATGTTTGCTGAGACAGGATGGAAGCATGTGAGCCTTCTGGCCTTTTCTCTGCTCATCACGAGGTCAACATACTGGATGGCACGGAAGGGAGCGTTGGAAAGCCACCAATAAGATATGCAGTTCTACGTCAACAACGTACAACAATTAAGATTCGAACTACAAATGTTCCGATTTTTTTATATTTTCTAGTATCCTACAGTAAACTTGATTATATGAAACTAATGATATGTATATCATATAAAAATGCATCAAGATATCACTTAAGAGGGTCGATAGGCCACTCTTCCCGCTTCAGTGGTTGTGAACGAAAAAAAACTAACAGATTGTTTTCTTTCAAAACATATGTAAACTTTGAACAGGGGGTAATTACAAACCATGCATGACTTCCCTGCCCATCAAGCCAGTAAAAACAGTTAACCATTCTTCAAATTGGACATAACACGTCAATGATTTTTTCTTTTCTTTTCTATCTGAAACATGGGAGGATTACAGAACCAAGCTGTTCAAATTGCTGCGTCAGACAAATCCAGTCCTTTAATCACTAATGGCTACTGTTGTCCAAACGCTGAAGTTACGCAACAATGATGACCAACTGAGTGAGACTGACAAACAATTTTGGATATTGTAAAGACGACTTACATCGTTGTAGCCTACGTCAGTCTAAGTCTGCTTGAAAATGGATTTGGGTGCAGAACAGCTCAATACACTTAGACAGTACAGTAGGCCAACTTGTTTAAAAATGTATATTCTGTTTACCCTACAACTAGGGAATTTGTCACCATCTTAAGGTCTCCAAAACAGGGCAGGAGCTACTCAAGCAGTGGCGAAAATCAGCTATAAATTTTGGGGGGACACAATTATGACATTTTCTCAAGAGCAATTCCTGAGGGGGACACCATAATTACTGCTGTAACACATAGCCTACATTGTAATATATTAAATGTATATTATTAGTATTATTGAAAATTCCTTATGTTTACAGTGATTTATTGGGGGTGGGAAAAATCATATTTTCCCAGGATGGGGGGGGGGGGGGGGGTCGTGTCCCCCCTGTCCCCCCCCGGGATTTCCGCGTATGTACTCAAGAGCTGCATCTATGGTAAGTCAAGTATCTTCAGCTATCTTGAGGGTTAGGGCAGATGTGTGTGGATTGTCTGTGACAGTGAACAGCTTCAGTGTTGGCCAATTTGCCCGTGTAACTAATTATTGTTCCATGGGCTAATGGACATAGGTGTTGTGTTGCTTTTGAAACCAGGAACGGAGAAACTACATTAAGCCTTCCTGTCCTGCTGTGAACATCGACACTCCACGCCGTTATCTCGGAAATCGGCATCACTTCCGTCCGTCAGTCGTTTCCTCCCTCCCCGGGGAGTCTGGCTGCGCTTCCCGCTTCCCGCCACTCATCACACCGATCGGAGCGCTAGAATGTCAGCCGCTGTCTTCCCGCTGCCCACTCATGGTCTTTAGGATAATGGTCCAAAATAAGAGACGAAATGATAGCCCAATTTGTGCTAACGCATAGACCTACTTTTGTGTTTAAACTCATCAGTTTGATCTATCCTATCTTCACTTACATTTGTCAACGTTTCCTTGGGTTCATGCAGATGGCCTAGTGAAAATGATTTCACAGGAAGCAAAAACTGGTGGAATAGAAGCACTGTGCACTGATGCTTACTAGGACAGCAATCTCAATTAGCATATATGAGAAATTGATTCTAATCTGTATATATATATATATATAAACTTTGTATAGCTATAAACAAATACTATCTATAGTTCAATTTCCCAAATTATCCAAAATGGTGTGAATTGTACAAACATGTTAATTAAAATGCCCCCAACAAGTTGCACTGATAGCTTAAAACAGGAGTGTTCAATCCTGGTTAAACTTCTGCAGAGCTAGATAACGACCCATTCAACCAGAGTTGAAGACCACTATCTTAAAATACCATCACTAACTTGATATCGCATCACTTTGAAGATGAATATGCTACTTGATCATGAAATACGGAGGAATTCCAGTTCAGGCAGTGTTTGTAGAACAACACTGACACCTCCTGGCAACGAAAATAAAACTTGGATCTGCCAGCGTGATTCAGATCTGCTACCCTCCAATATTACACGCAACTCTAATCAAACGTTGGATGTACCAATCCAAACACATGCAATGTGACGTGTTGCGAAACGTAGTTACTACAGCAGCCTTTAGCACAGCTTAACACCAACTTCACCAGGCAGTGAGACAGACACAATTCAGTGTGTGACCAGACATTTATTTGTATTTTTTTATAAGATGTGCTGGACAGAAAGTGAGGGGAATACAACTGCTTCCTAGGAGCGAGTACAGACGTCTACAGATTACAGTTAGGCTGTTTACAGATTAAGATTATCAGCATGTGACAAAGAGAAAGACGTCCTCTCATCGACGAAGTGTTGTTCAAGAGTTACCACCTCACATGCAAGAGTATTTTCACTTGTATACGTCACTAATAGAATTGCATCTATTGTAGGCTATGTATCCAGAGATTGGAGGCAGTTAAAAATGTGCCTACTTCTTGTCATAGGGACAAGGTATCTATATGTAAACCCATGCAGACAGTCAATAAAGTTCAGGACAGCAACCTTACTGATATGAAAGCAGGACCTAGTGGATTCAAACGTGTTTTTTTGTTCTCTGGCTTTCTGTGGCTTTCGGAAACTTCTGGTGTGAAATCCTACTTCCTGAAGGCATTTCACAAAGGAATGAGAGAAAATAAAAACAGCGGACAATGATGTGGGTCTCGGGTGGAGTCGGGGAACACATCACATAACTTGTGCCTTTGCTCTAAACATTGATGACACTGACTAAGAGGGAGGTGTACAATAGTGCAGTGGTTGATTGGAAACATGGTCTGAGGCTCGAGGGGGAAAGAAATGCTACTGTGATTGCCAAAGAAACATGGCTAAAAAAGATCAACCTTTTCGTTTTTTTGTGTGTATTTTTTGTATTTTCGTTTAGGCTTCGTATGTGTCTTTCGATGCACTTGACACAACCCTCAGGAACAAATGGCACTTTTCAGCTGTAGTTCTGATTGCATGTGTTGCACTTACAACGCTATGGTTCTATTTGCACATTTCATTTCGGAAAGAAAAATGAAACGTGAAATATGGTTTTGATACAAAATATTATTTGGCACAGAACGGTTAAAAAGGCCACAATGTTTGAGCTGGACAGTTAGTAAAAGTGGCACCGAGTTCTACGGCAACTGTCCGGAAGCAAAGAGGTCTTTTGTCACAGTTAACTCATTAGTCGTACATTCTGTGTCGACTAATCAAAACCCAAACATGCATTCCATATGAGGTGTAGTCTTGTATATGAGACAGTCCCCAATGTGGATGTGCGGATAACTGAAGCTCTAGAAAGAGACTTGTTGAAATAAGAGGAGCCTGGGCACCCTGCTTTTCCAAGCTCAACAGTGCCAAATCGCCGGCTTTCAACACAGACAGGCTAACGTAGCATCTAAACAGACCGGCCAACGTAGCGACGAACGACTGCGGCACCCAGAGGCTCAAAGAGGGGAGGAAGCACGTCAGCCCCCAAAAAAGTCAACAAACCGCCGTCCCTCGTAAAAAAAAAAAAAAAAAAAAAAACCCACCACATCCTCTCAGTCTTCACTCGTTCATATACTGTATTTACCGCGCCAATGCCACAACGAAAAGAACGATAGCCATAAAAAAATAACCATGGAGGCTCACGTGGTCTACTGGACGCGAGCCTGTTCTGTCTATGTACAGGTGGAGGTTCAACACTGTCCCCTCACGCTAGAAAGGACCCTTCGTGACCGACGGCCTTGGCTTTGACCCCTCACTTTCTCACCCACCCCACTCTGGGAGCACAAACTTCCAAAAGCAGGATGAAATCGCGTGCCGTCGGCCATAGACAACATACTGCCCTTTGTCCGGTTCTTTCCAGCGTGAACGGATAGTGCCTCGTCTACATACATGTGCAGGAGTTGTGACGGCAGACATGGGAAATAAATATATAGTACATCTGTATATACAGGGGAGATGAGTGAGGGAGAGGGGGGGGGGGGGCACAGTGTTTAAAGAAGGGGGTGTGTTCTCTTCCTCGTCTCCTCTCTCTGCTGGGGCAGGGCTGGCTCAGCTTAGAGGACCCGGGATCTCTTGCTGGCCAATGACCCATGCTGGAGGAGGGAGGGGGGGAGACAATCAGAAAAGGAAAGAGAGACACACACAGAGAGAGAGAGAGGGAGAGAGACAGTGACACAGGAAAAGAGAAAAATTAGTGACACCAAATTGTCAACAAGTGGCAAATAAACACAGCGCGAGTCTGCTTCAGTTGAGGTTGGTCTGTGAGGGGATGGCGCCCTCTAGTGTGACGCAGCGTGATCAACTCTCACGTTGTTTTTCTGTCAAAGTGCAATCGACCGGCCCGCTTTGTGAAAAGCGGTGAAGGCTGAATGGATTTCTGTCTGTCTGTTTCCAGGTGGGGCGGGGGGGGGGGGGTTCCTCACATACCTTGGCCTGCTTGTAGAAGTGAGGTGCCAGCTCAACCAACCAGGACGACTCCACAGCGGTCACGTCGCGCATGTAATACTTGGCCGTCTGCACCACCTCATTGAAGACAACCCTGGTGGTTGAGCGGAGAGAGGTGGTTCGGGGGTTCGTAGAAACAGGAAAAGAAACGAAAGAGAGAAAAGGACAGAGAGAGAGACAGAAGGACAGAGAGAGACACAGAAGGACAGAGAGAGTCAAATACAGGAAAGACTACAGAGAGAAACCATAGAGGGCAATAACATTCCTCATAGATGTCCAATATGCTTTGGAAAATAAGCCTTGAAACGTCAATACGCCTTGCATAATGCCCTCCATTTAATGCACCACTAAAAGCTCTGCCTGACTGCGATCGGCAGTTGGAGGCCTCGCACGCGCGAAAACAACACACCACTCACCACTTTGGAGGCTTCTCGCCGTACAGCACTGAGTTGGGGTGGATGTGAAGCTCGCGGTCATCTCGTAAGGTCCTGAGAGCGGAGAGGGCGGCCGGACGGAAGGAGGGAAGGGAGAGACAGAAAAAGTGAGACGGAGGGCGAGAGAAACAAGAGGGGGAGGGAGAGAGACACGGGGGGAGAAAGAGAGAGGGAGAACCCATTGTAACAGTGCCAGCAGTGTGTAAAGTTTGGGTCAAGGAGAAGAGGGGGAGGGGCTGGTGAAGGAGGTCCTCACCGGTAGGAGCCTGAGTGGTGCATGCGGGCAGCGTTGGAGAAGAACCCTGACACGATACACCTCAGGATCACGTCTGGATCTCCTGGAGAACAAAAACAACAGAGATGCTGTTGCGGGATGTGGAACGGCTGAATACATGAATACACACACAGAGCCCCCCCCCCCCCACACACACACACAGGGAGAGATGCCGACCTTCGCTGGAGGTGCGCGGCACCTTGAACTTGTTCATGAGACGTCTGAGTTGCTCTCGCACAGTCATGGCGCGCAGGAGCCCCTTGTAGTTGAGGAAGTGCTCCTGGCACCACTGGGAACTCTTCTGGTGCTGGGGGGAGAGAAACAAGTTAGACCGGGGGCCAGAATACACTAGGGCTGTCAAGCGCAAAGAAGAAGAAAAAAATGCTACTGCGATTAATCGCATGACTGTCCACGCTAAATCACATGACTGTCCATGATAAATCGCATGACTGTCCACGATAGATCGCAAATGAATCTCACGTTTTTTATCTGCTCAGATATTCTCCCCGAGGCAAGTAGGGTGAAGTGCCTTGCCCAAGGACACAACGTCATTTTGCACGGCCGGGAATCGAACCAACAACCTTCTGATTAATAGCCTGACTCCCTAACCGCTCAGCCATCTGACCCCCCCTAATTAGCATTACTATGCTCAAAACATGGCAAAGTCAATTACTTAGCATCTAGGAAAGTAACTTCTATATAGCCTTTTTTTGAAAGCTTGCTGCTTGTAGGTTTGTCCACGGGTGTCCCTTGCACACAGTCAAGCTTGGTCTGATGTAAGCGAGATGTCTCATGGCTAGCGGGGCTGTCTGCATTAGCTGTGTGCTTGGCTAGCTAATGGTATTCAAGACTTGATGTACTCCGGTGGTAACTCAATTCACATCGACAGCAACTGCAAATGACTTGTCTTGTCGACGGACCCATATGGACCCTTTGTAGCTGAACTTGCCATATAAAATACTCTTTTCTTTATCAATTGCTTGCTTGTTGCCATCCTACAAAAGACAAATCGGGGCCACGCAAATGGAAATTCCGGTTTATTCGCGAAACACAGGGGTACTTTTCCAGGGCTCTAACAGTCTTCTGCACCATTCGACTAGTCCCTGTATCAATGGCTCAAACAAACGTGTGGGGTTTGCGTCTTGTTGCATTGCATGCGACAGCCCTGGGATACACCCATGGCCATGTCAAAGTAAACGTCAGCCTCTTCCTCTCCTTCCTCCAGTCCCTTCACACTCCTGATACACTGCAGGTGTCCCGTAGAGCACCGCCCTGCAGGCTGCAGCTAGTTAGCTGGGATAAACCGGCCTGGCTTGGTCACAGCAGGCTGATGCTGAACCCCTCCACCAGTCCTAACATGCTTGTCGTACTAAGAACTACCACTGCACTATCATTTACGCTGGTCTAGGTAACTGGGGAGTCCTCGACGATGCGTCAGCTGACTTCAGAGCACTTGGGCAGTCCCACAGGGATCAGTGATTGGCTTTGTTTGCTTGAATACGGACACTGGGTCTCCTGAACACACCGTCCCCCATCCCCAACATCCCCCAAACTCATCAAGCTTCCCCGTCTCTCATCCAAGGGCATTTAAAAACCCTTCTGCTCGCCAAAGTCCTCCATAACTCAGCGCCCACATATCAACCTTCATAATCAATAACTCCCTCCAGTTCTCTCCCCCTGGTGTCCTCAACACCTCCTCGGTCTTAGCAAGGCTTTCTACTGCAGAGCACCTAGAGGCCTTCATGGTCTTGAAAGGTGGCAAACAAATAATGTGTCTTTATTAACTTTGAGGACCGTATAAAGCAGGGGTCCCCAAACTACGGCCCGCGGGCCAAATACGGCACGCCAACGCATTTGGCTTGGCCCTCTGAACAATGCCAGAGAAGTTTACACTGATTAATATGCATAAGCAAGTAAATGTTTTGATTTCAATAGCAATGAATATGAAAAAAGGTCATTACGACATTAATAATCCTCTTTTAATAGGCTACATATCCCTTGATATGTATGGATGTACGGTGCAACAAAATAATAAAATAATCTAGCATAATAAATACATTTAAAATCATAATAACATCTCCACAATAAAACTGGTAGTTACTCCAGCCCATGTAATATTCTGTTACAGACCAACCCGGTCCCACATTAAGGAAAGGAAAAATGATCTGGCCCTCGCAGAAAAAAGGTTTGGGGACCCCTGGTATAAAGTCATTTTCAGCACCACGGTGGTGTGCATACGATTGTTCTGGAAATAAAGATGTTTCCTACCAGTCCATAAAGTCCGTCCCTACCTTGATGAATGCCTCGTAGACATTGAGCATGGTGAGGTGATCTCCCTCAGCCACAGCAAACTTCCTGTGTTCACGGGCCTACAGATGACAGCACACACACACAATGCATTGAGTAACGGACTTCGAAGTCTCCTTTTTATCTCCAACATTTGATTTGTTTCTACAATTCCCTTAACGGGACCGGAAAATCTGGATTTTAGAATCTCGCAGCCTTTGATAAACATACAGCTGCAGCTTGAAATGTTACGGCCAAATCAGTTCCGAGCCAGCGTCAACCTCGAGCGTGTTGGCCCGAGACCTTTTTTTTACTTACAGCTGCCTTCTTCTGATTGGACGGCACGACAAAGATGTTCTGGATCTGCATCATGGCTGCTATGGTGACAATCTCCTTGGAGCAGCTGAAGTTGCCAGACTCCAGCAGCATCTTGGCAAACATGGGGCTCAGGGGGAACTCTGCCATCCTCACGCCCATGGGGTCGGTTAGACGACCATACTGGTCCAGACCTGACACACCGACAAGATGACAGATGGACAGACAGACAGATACAGACAGACGGATAGGCAGACAGACAGGCGGATCAGACAGACAGGGTCAGTCAGAATCAGACTGAGTGTTTGGACGCTGATGTTCCAGCTGGCTGTGTAGATGTTCTCACCTCCCAGAGCATAGAGCAGCTCCAGAGCCTGCACCATGGACTGGGCCGGCGGAGGCTGCACAGGAGACAGGGTTAGCCTTATATTTACATTTAGCAGACGCTCTTATCCAGAGCGACTTACAGTAAGTACAGGGACATTCCCCCGAGGCAAGTAGTGCCTTGCCCAAGGACACAACATCAGTTGGCATGACCGGGAATCGAACTGGCAACCTTCGGATTACTAGCCCAGTTGTGCTAGCATTGTATAACAGCCTTGCAGCTGTTACACACTCACAACTGCTTTGCTGTCGAGTTTCATTGTATTATGTAGTACTATCGTTGGAATGCTAAGACACTTAACGTCTAAACAAATATCTACAGCTACTGTAAAGTTTGCAAAATGCTGTGTAACCAGAAAGTACTGTGGTCCATTTGTACCAGTTTAACTATAGTGTAGAAAATGTGTACAAGTTTGGTGGCGCTTTTGGATTCTGAGAACATTTACAATCCTGAGACAAGCTACCAAAGCCACTGTTAATGGAACAGCTTCACAATCTTGGATTTTCACTCTCTCTTACCCCCATATCTCCCACTAGCACAGTGGCTTACGCTATGCGCAGGCATCACAAGTTCTCAGAGTTAGACGCATCCCTGCAGGTGGAAAAACCCAATGTTCCTAAACTTGCCGTGCCCCCTTTAACTCTCACTGCCACCTTTACCAGTTGCTCGCCGACCATCGTCATGGTGTTGTGACTGAGCGCACGCGAGCGTGTGACGGTGTGTAGGCGGTGGGTCAGGGGTGACGGTGTGTAGGCGGTGGGTCAGGGGTGACGGTGTGTAGGCGGTGGGTCAGGGGTGACGGTGTGTAGGCGGTGGGTCAAGGGTGACGGTGTGTAGGCGGTGGGTCAGGGGTGACGGTGTGTAGGCGGTGGGTCAGGGGTGACGGTGTGTAGGCGGTGGGTCAAGGGTGACGGTGTGTAGGCGGTGGGTCAGGGGTGACGGTGTGTAGGCGGTGGGTCAGGGGTGACGGTGTGTAGGCGGTGGGTCAGGGGCTAGACGTCACTCACAGAGAGGAAGCTGAAGCGCAGCACGTTGTCTATCCCCAGAGCCTTCAGCTGCAGGATGACTGGAGCCAGGTTGGTGCGCTGCATCTCTGGCACTGTGGAGGCCGGCAGCTTCTCAAAGTCCTCCTCTGTCACACACACACACACACACACACACACACACACACACACACACACACACACGGAATGATAAACAACAGGAAAAGCCACGTTGTATGAGGGGTAGATGACTAAAAAGGGACTACTAGCAATTATTGTACACAATCCCCGTTCCCTCCCAACCTGACTTTGCCAGATGGTTCGTTACACATAACCATCTGGGAAGTGGTCCTTGGACCCTGTTTGGAAAAGAGCAGGCACTTTCAAATCATCTTTGGCAGGTGATTGGCTGAACCATCTGTCTATCACCAGGGGCTTAACTTCAACCATGCCAGTATCTGCCAGTATCCTCAAAAGGAAGCTGATTGGTCTGAACTAACACACTCATACACACACACACACACACACCTGTGTAAAGTCTGAAGCACTTCCCCGGACGGTTGCGGCCCCCTCTCCCGGCCCTCTGGCTGGCCGAGGCCTTGGAGATGGGCGTGACCACCAGAGACTCGATGGCGGTGCGGGGGTTGTAGGCTCGCAGCTTGACGAACGCACAGTCGATCACAAACACCACCCCGTTGATGGTGATGGACGTCTCCGCTATGTTCGTGGCCACCACCACCTGGCGCGGGAGAAGGACGGCGGAGGGATTGAAAGTCGGGTACCAGCATACACAAAAAAAATGAAACGGCGTCCGGGTGCTAGGTTACAGTATCGAACGGACAGACGCGTTTTCCCGTCGGATCTTCCAAAGCAGATGAGGGGGCCGTCAGAAGAGACGCCATTAGAAGAGGTCGGAAGGCCGGTTTACCTTGCGGACGGTCGGGGGCGCCCGCTCAAACACCTTCATCTGCTCTGGGTACGGCAGGCCGGCGTACATGGGCAGCACCCGGAGGTGCTTCTTCATGCCGTACCTGGAGAGGGCCCGCGCCTGCTCCTGCAGCAACGACACCACCTTCTCCACCTCCTCCTGCAGGCCAACACACGGGGGACATACAGGACTGCTGCTCTCCACAGAGAAAAGCACTGGACCCGCGCTCATCCAGACACCCGTGGGTGTTTCACAATGACCCGGCCAGACTCATTCAAATCGACATGAAGTCAGGGTTCGATGAGAGCGTGTGGTGATTGATGTACTACGGCTGACTTGAAATGTGGGCAAACTACATTTACATTTAGTCATTTAGCAGACGCTCTTATCCAGAGCGACTTACAGTAAGTACAGGGACATTCCCCCGAGACAAGTAGGGTGAAGTGTCTTGCCCAAGGACACAACGTCAGTTTGCATGACCGGGAATCGAACTGGCAACCTTCGGATTACTAGCCCGATTCCCTCACCGCTCAGCCACCTGACTCCCCAAACTAAATACGGTGAAAAGCATTTTCTCCCTTATTTCGATGATTGAAATCTGCCATCCTCTCCTTTCTAGATGACTGTTTTAGAGTGTTACATAGAAAGTCGACTTCCTCACTTCCCACCCACTTAAGACATTCTTAGATTTAAAAAATCCCCAAACGTGCTGCCTTTAGCAAACACAAATATTGAAAAAGCTCCATTTAGCTACTTCGCATATTCTGGACATGGTAAATGGAGGATGTCTAGTGTTTGTGTCGTGTTGAAACGGACCTGTCCGGTGAGGAACGCCAGGACATCTCCATCGTCTTCCGTCTCGTGGATCTTCAGAACCGTCTCCACCGTGGCCTTCACGTAGTCTGGGACAGGACTGAGGAGCACAGGGCCTCGTCAAGCTACGGAGCGTGGGGTCCGACCACTCCACCCACCCCGGGTACAAGCGCTAAACCCTAGTCACTGGAGCTGGGTGGGGACTGAGCATGTCAAAGGTATAGGGCTACTGTTTCTAGTTTGAAGCGTGTTTACCATTGGCAAGAAGTTCTGGAATTCTCTATCGTTCTCCTCACGATAGTTGCCTGTGAGCCTTACCTCCTTAGTCCTAGGTTCTACAGACCCTGGAGATGTTGAAGCTATGTCTGACATTGTCAAATCCTGCCCAATCTCCACAAATGAAACAAGGCTTAGGCCAAATCCCAATACTCTGTCTTACCCCTAACCCCTTACCCCTACCCCTTAGTTTGGCATGTTCACGTGAGAGTAAGTGGTGTCCCAATACTCTTTTTGATCGAGGGGTAGGGCTAAGACGAAGGGGTATACACCCCTTAAAATCAAGTGTTTTCGGGAGCTTACTTGAAACCTAGGGGTATGTGAATACTGCGCAACCTGCAACAATGGCGGCCAGATCATCCAGAGTCCCATAAATGAAATTATTTCGGCTGAAATAATTGTTAAAAAAATTAAGACTGTCTTGTTTTGTGCTCTACACAGTCCTGTACATATGTATTTGCAACCATGTTCTTAATTTAAAAGTTTTTAAAAATCGCTAGTTTGCTACGCTAATTTTACATTGCTGATTTGCACAACAGTCCCTCATTTCTCTGATTAGCCCTGAATGGACTCTGTGCATGTCTACAGTTTTAACTAAACTCCATTAGCAGCGAATTTCATTTGATATCAGTGCACAACACTTTTTGCTTTGGAAACCTCGATATATGGAACCGTAACCAAGTGGTGTCTCATTTCATAGAGCTATGTAGCCCTTACCCCTCAGTTTCGAGGGACAAGGGCTTTGGCTAGGGGTAAACTAAGGACTAGGGGTAAGGGGTAAGACAGAGTATTGGGATTCTGCTTTAAACTGGGTTTGGTACAGTGTGAGTTTAGCTAGGTTAAAATGTCTGCCGTGGCTTACCTAACCGTGTAGAACACATCCACTGGGAAGGTGCGACCTTCCACTGTCAAAATACCACACGTGTCCTTGTTGGGGTCCCCAGAATCATTCAAGTTGAAAAACTCTTGAAATTTCTACAGGAGGGGGCATATAAATGCAATAGGTTAGAGGGTTTGCAAAAAAATATGTTTTGGAGTATTTCTGAGTTAAAAGGCTAAGTTAGGAAACTACTACAATTTCACTTCAGCTAAACTATTCAACTGCAATTACATTTTCAACATTTCCTGAGAATGCAAAAAAAAGATTAAGCTGAGCTGCGGGGGGGGCGGAGCGAAAACCAAAAGATAGCAAAACCAATTTCACACAAGGAAGAAAAGCGTCCCAATTTGAACTGCTGACGACAGTCATAAGCTGCTTTCGTCTTTGTCTCTCTGACAAGTCTTTAGGACCAGGACAATTGCCCATGTGACTCGAGCGCAGCCCGCTGCTTCACGACGTCGCCCCGTCTCTTATCGTACGCCGCCTTTGTTTTTCTGTGCCCTGGCATATCTGCCCATCTTCATTATGCGCGGCAAATCACCTTGGCGTCCAGAGTGGCAGAGGCCACTATCACCCTCAGATCCCTCCTCTTCTTCTGAATCTGAGGGGAGGGAGGGAGAGGAAGAGAGAGAGAGAGGAGCGCGAGAGAGAGGAGCGCGAGAGAGAGGAGCGCGAGAGAGAGGAGCGCGAGAGAGAGGAGCGCGAGAGAGAGGAGCGCGAGAGAGAGGAGCGCGAGAGAGAGGAGCGCGAGAGAGAGGAGCGCGAGAGAGAGGAGCGCGAGAGAGAGGAGCGCGAGAGAGAGAGAGAGAGAGAGAGAGAGAGAGAGAGAGAGAGAGAGAGAGAGAGAGAGAGAGAGAGAGAGAGAGAGAGAGAGAGAGAGAGAGAGAGAGAGGAAAAAAAGTCAAAAAGTTGGGGGTTTTGTTTTTTGGGTGTTGTCAGGGTTAGAAAAGGGGTGCCGTTTGGTGTAGGGGGAGTGTTAGAGGTGGTGACAGGTGGACAGCTACCTTCTTCAGCAGGCCGATGGCTATGTCTGTGTACAGGGTCCTCTCATGGGCCTCGTCCAGCATCAGAACACTGGAGACAGACAATATGAGGTGAGCTGCCAGACAGACGGTCTGCCTTAGGTTGAGACGCGCTTCACTAATCGCTCTTTCTTAGTCAAGCCAAAGTGGCTGGGATACACTACATAAGGGATACATCAAGGCTGAAAACTGAAAAATGGACGCTTGGGACATTTCAGATTCGGATTCGAATTAGATAAAATGTGTCACTTTCAACGATTCAACAAATGAATGATCCGACATACGATAACTGCCACCGACAGTGTGCGGACCATTACGGACTATCTGTCTCACTATGCTGTGAGAGCAGAATCCAGAAGTACGCTACCAGAAACCCGACATCCTCCGAGTCGCTTCACCACTTCGCAGATCCTGTACCTGTATTTCTTCAGGAGAGGATCCGCCATCATCTCCCTCACCAGCATCCCGTCTGTGAGGAACTGAGACGCACGGGGGAGATCAGGACGTCAGTCCAAAAACACACAGCAGAATACTACACGACTCAAAGCAAGGGGGGGGGGAGACGGGGGTGGGGGTGGGGGGGGGTGAGCACCTTGATGCGAGTGGCGTGGGGGTCTGAGCAGTCGTCGAAGCGGATGGTGTAGCCGACCTCGTGACCCAGCAGGGCCCCGCGCTCCTCCGCCAAGCGGTTGGCCACCTGTCAGGAGGGAGGGGACGTTAGCGGCGCCAAGGGCCAATCACAGAGGCCTAAACGCGGAGGAAGACGTGGGGATCTATGACGTGATCGTCATATTTAATTGACGATAGTTGCCGCTCTGCAATTAGATGTAGAAGGCACAACTGTGATGGCATAGCCTTCTCCCCCAAAACATTTTTTGAAGTCCCCGAAAGTCTACAGCCTCCTCTTCAAAGAGTACCAGATTTGAGCCACTGTTGCACTTTTATGAGTCAGTGGAGTGAAGGAGGAAAGGCTTAGGGGGAAGGGGAGGGGTTGTGAGGACGGTACTTACTGAGATAGCGGCCACTCGACGAGGCTGTGTCACCCCAATCACCTTCCCCTCTGCTGCCCATCCAGCCTCGAGCAAGTACTGGAAGGGGAAAAGAGAGGGGGAGAGAAAGAGAGAGAGACAGAAATACATGGGGAGAGAGAGATGGAAGGGAACAGTGAGGGAGAGCGAGACGGACAGTAATAAGAACGAGAAAAGTAGGAAGGAAACAGCGAGCGACCAACATCCACGACACAGAGCACGAGAGGCAGACCGAGAGACACGTCAATTCTTTAGAACGGCATAATCTGCATAAATTAAGCCCCAAAGGACTTTCTTCAAACCCAGCGAAGAAGAGGCCAGTAAGCATCTAGAGAAGGTCACTCTCCCCCAGTTTGGGGATTGGACCACGTGAGGGGGTCCAATGCTGCAATGTCCTGCCCTGCGGCAATCCAACGCAGTGCATATCTGACCTTGAGAGTTCGGGGTGTCCTTACTTAGTAGGCAAAATGCTGTTATTGTGTTCCCCTAGTTATACTCAGTCCACTGCCATTCAGCACAGGCAACAAACATATGACTAGAGAACCATTTCTTTTGCTTTTCTCGACTCTGTTTTACCACATCACCAGAACTAGGACAAACGTGCAACGCGACACACCTGAGGGATCTGTGTGGTCTTCCCACATCCCGTCTCTCCCACGATGATGACAGTCTGGAAGCTCTCCACCAAGTACAATATGTTGTTTCTGTGCTGGAAACACAAACGTTCACACGCTGTATCAGTTGGGTTTCACTCAACATACAGCGTTACACTTCATCCATGTTGTAGACAGGAAGTCGTATTGGTTGGGCATTCACTTTATGGGGGTGACATTAAGGGCGGTTAGGAGCCTAGTTGGTTAACTCGAATATGGTTGGGGCAATAAAAGCGCCACTAGACATAATGGTACTCAGTCTAGATCCAAAATGTTGACGTGCAGCCGCTTACTGTCTGGTGTACTGGGCTACCAAATCAAAGAACTTCTCAAGAAGAATGTCTGGAATAAACCCTGAATTTAACCCTTTCCCCCCCTTTATGTAAGTGATGATAAGGAATGAAACGACAAGTAAATTGGCAGCGTCAGTTGCTGCCTGATTAGCTACGTGTGCTGGCTGTATAACAGGTGATGGGAGCAACCTTAAAAACTGGAAGCTTCTGCCGCTGCTTCTCGATGGACAGCGCAGTGTGCGGGTTGAATATGACGGGGGAGCCCGTAGTCTCTGTTGGGAGCTCCCGTTCTTCAGAAATTCCTGGTGCCTCCGATCCTGAGGACAGATGAAGATGAGGGTGGTAATGGCAAGGCAGAAATATGAACGGGTAATACATGACACGCTACGTGATGTAGTTGGCAAAGCAATTGAAGTTATTTACTAGCTAGCTAGCTCACAGGTGCAGCGGTTCAGAGACTCCCTCCTAACTAGCCTCTATCCATTCCCATGAGAGACAAATAAGAAACATTTTAAAGTAGCTGGACTAGCTAACATTAGTGACGGAAAGCACGGTTGGTCTTTTCACATTAACTGCTCATGTTGATCATGTAGCTCTTATCACTTTATTAATCACTCTATCTAATGAGTTACGAAGTCCTAACATCACCTTACTTGTAAAAAACTAACAGTTGGCCAAACAATATTGTCCAACGCCGCCCTAAATTCTTAAATCTTGAACTGGCGGAAATGTTTGCATCTCCAACAACGCATTCATGATTCAGGCATGTTGACGCACTGCAATGAATGACTTTCATTCATAGGCTTTTTTTTTGTACATGCACACAGTGCCTATCTTTATTACACATTACATCGTAAGCCTCACCATATTCGCGACCAACTGTAGTTTAAAACATATTATTTGTACACTTACCCGGTTTCCAAAATTTCATCGTGGAGTTGGGATCCGCCATCATGGCTTCTACGTCACAGGTTTTTTTGTTGCCTGACGTCATATTATTCAGACTCCCTTGAAAACTAAAGCGTGGAAATCAAACGACAATCCTTCAGCAGTAACACTTCAAATCTCATTACTTAATGTAAGGAATTAAATGGAAAATGCCATTAAACACGACATCGCATTGAAAATGGAGGCTGAACAAAGCCCATGTTTAATGTGAATCCCAAAAGATCTCAATCAGAAAATACAATCCTCTCAAAAGCCATTTGTGTACCTAGTACAATAGTGCCATTACAGCCATCTTGCAAGAACAGACACTTTAATTTAATTCACTATAAAATACTGAGACACATGTTACATCAAACAAGATATAACACAAAGTACAAATAAATCAGTTGAATACAGTGTAGATTTGATGACATTATACATAATTTACATACAGGTTTAAATTAATATCCAAACATTAGGTAAGACTATTTGATCTGGATGCTAAATAAAAATAAAAAACTGAAACAAAATTAAAACTACATCTACCTGCTAGAAACAACTGATAAATGACAAAGAAAAACTACAAACAGTCATGGCAGTGCACAGAACAGTTCTTTTAGCTTCAGTTATATTTACTTTCTCATCTGATTTCAGTCACCTGGGGCCTGTTGCACAAAACTAGGATAAGGGATTAAGCCAGGATATCTTGGTGATCCTGGCTCAATTGATCCGTAATCCGGTTGCACTAAAGATGGATAGGGGGCAGGAGGATATGTTATGGTATAAATTACCATGGAGATTTATTCTGTGGAGCTAGCCTGCTCCAGACCAGGCTAAATTCCAGGATCTATTTAATCTCATCCCTAATGTCAGTCAGCAGTCACCACAAATGGAAACCAATAGTTATTTCACTGCTCACTATACATTGTTATCACATATAACTAGACCCACTGTCATTATTTAAACGTTTGTGATCATTAATTTCAATGATTTTGGATAAAAAATGATTTTTAGATGATGTTGCTATCATTAGATAATTTACAGTTTCCCATAGACTATAAGGCTATATATAAAATGATAGAATATTAGGGCCACAGAGGGGAAAAAAACACAAGTCATAATATTGTAACCAGTTGTTTTAAAGGAGGACAGTTGTTAAAATGACAGATGTGGGGCATTTCGTGAAATTGTACTTCAGTATGGTTTCATAAACAAAGACATGCTGATGTGCCAGAATATTAAGTATCACATTGTCATAAGTATCAAAACTGTAAAAACAATATGTAGCTTTTCTGCAGAAAGAACCAGCCTCATAAATTTATGACTTTATCCTTTTTCTTCAGTGTGGCCCTAGTACTCTGTCATATAAACAAATACACATTCCATATGAATATAAAAACACAATGTGTAACATTATGTTCCTTTATTGAATAAGGACAAAACAAAGCAGGTAAACCATCAGCTCCTTTCGAAACTGAAGTCACAGTGACTCTACAAGATGGAAAGCACAGAATCCAAGCATATTATACAAAATGATACATACACATTCAAAGGTCTGTATATAACACACCCTGCATGTCTGCACACTAAAATAAATGCAGGACAAATCCATACACATCAACTGAACAGACAAATGAATGGATGCAGTAGCCTCCCTGCAGCCTTGTATTACACACAGTATACCGCACAAACATCATAAGAGGCCAAATTCGTAAAAAAACGAACCCAAAAAAACCCAAATTCCTCTGCCACCGCAGGACATATTTAACCAAAATTGAAAGCACACATACTAACTAAAATAATTCAACACATATTGGTCCCTCAGCAGCCGACCACTGTCGTCATCAGGGAAGATTGCCGGATTGTCCCAGTCCATGGCTGGTGGCACTCTGGGGGCCCTCTCCTTCCTCAGGCAGGCCACATTGTGGAGGACAGCACAAGCCACAGTAATATCACATGCCCTAACAGGGCTGACCCTTAATTTGTGAAGGCAGTGAAAGCGTGCCTTCAGGAGGCCAAAGGTCATTTCAACTCTGGCCCTGGTCCTGGCATGGGCATGGTTGTAGGCCTGCTGTGCTTCCTGGGGGTCTGTGAAAGGTGTCAGGAGAAAAGGCTGGCAGCCATACCCCCTGTCTCCCAGCAACACACCAGAGAATTCACCTGTCAACACAAAATCTCATCATTACTACCTCATAAACACAGTGATATTCTTGACACAGCCATGATGGTTATAAATAGGGGTTGTGTGGCTTACCTTGTGATAGGCACTGATAGATTTCAGAGGCCCGAAAGATTCTGGAGTCATGGACTGAGCCAGGCCATTTTGCCACAACATTGCTGATCACACAGTCAGCATTGCAGACCATCTGAAATCATAAGATGAGGAATATTACACCAATCAATGCACATCACTGGCAATGCAGAGTGTTCGTCAATGGACAATATCAAAAAGTTATGTTCACCTGAACATTAATGCTGTGAAAGGATTTCCTATTCACAAAATCGGCCTCATGGGCACCTGAGGGGGCTTTTATCCTTATGTGTGTGCAGTCCACTGCACCAATGACATTGGGGAAACCTGTCACACAAAGTAATGAGTATCCTACTATGTGTTAACAGTTGTCCTGTAATTTGTAGATCCTCTTACCTGCAATCCTATAGAACTCCTCTTTGATGTCACAGAGTCTTCTGTGGCCAGGGAAGGAGATGAAGACATCTGCTAATGCTTTGATAGCCAGACACACACTCCTTATTGTGCGGCAAATTGTGGCCTTGTTCAGCTGTTCTGCATCCCCCACTGAGTACAGGAAGGCTCCACTAGCAAAAAAGCGCAAGGCCACACAAACCATTTGCTCCACACTCAGTGCATGGCTCCGTGCAGTGCGGTGCTTAATCCTGGGACCCAGTAGTCTGCATAGATACCTGATGCCATCTGCAGAAAACCTGTATCTTTCATATAGATGGTCATCAGGGAAGGCCAGTGGGTCCAACCGGTCCCTGAAGACCCTTTCTCGCCTGAAGGCTCTCCTCAGCACAAGTGCTTCTTCATCCACCACATCTCGCACGAATGGGCATGCCATTGTCAGAGCAGAAAGGAACACACAATTTTGGGCCTTCATATAGGCTAGTGGCCACACCTGGTGCTGGGGGGGTGGGCAAAAGAGGGCGATGCCTTATAACGATGACTTGGTTGTACTGATTGCTGGGAAAATAAAAAAAACCTTAGAAAGATGCCACCGTCCTGTGTGCTCACAATAAGAGCTCATATGTCATGGCTCACTTGACTTTACGAGAATATACCTAATTTTTATTTTCAGCTGTGTCATCTTCTTGGAGCTGGGGGAGGAAAGAAAAATAATGATTAATACATTTGTGTTACAGTTAGCATACAGTGTACATTGAAGGCATATCTCACCTCCCTCTCAAGTTTTTTTATTTCAAGGTCCAGTTTCCTAATTGTCCTCTTTTTTATTTCGGACTCCAGTGCAAGATTTTCCATCTTTTTCTTCTTGTACTGAATGTCTATGTCTGCCAGTTCTATTTGGCGCCGGAGGTGGTTGCCATACAACTTTCTGATAGCTTGTGAGCTCTGTGAACACAATACAATTAGCGCAGCTGGAATTTGGCAGGATGTGGTGTCCTTTTATTAATACGCACTATGTTGCCAGGCTGGTTTTCCCACTGTATAGCATCTGGGTCCTGTAAAAGAAATTAGATTTTTTGATTTTGATGAGGACTCCTCACCATTGTAGAGTAAATAGTACTTTCACAGTCTTAACATGATACCTCATGCCTTCTGGAATCCAGAGAGATGGTCTCCTCCTCATCATCGTCTCCATCATGTGCTGTTGCTGCTGCACTGGGGCCTTCACCCTATCACATTTAATCGGATTCATATTGAAGCTAGTAGACAAGACATGCCAGGCCTACAGTATGCCTTTGATGGAGTACTCACTGGATCAGCATCGTCTGGTGCTTGTGCTGGTGGCTCTAACAGGAACACAGTGCTGCCAGACACTGCAAGGCAATAGGTAAACCAAAGTCAGACAGTCCAAATTGATTCAATATGAATGTGGTTGTATCCCATGTAGAGATGGAAGGACATACCTTGAATGAAGCGGGTGGCATCTTGGGAGGAACCTATGCTCGTCTCTTTCCCCCCAGGGATCCCCTCTAAGACGGGCCTGCCTTTATTTAGCTCCAAGGCCATGTCCTCTGCTGGGGTAAGGTCAGCCTTTGGTGACCCACCACCCGTGCCTTGTCTGTGGGTATTCTTTTTCACTGCTAAAACAGTACAGACAATGTGTGAGCAGGCACCTTCTGGGTACAATATATGCTTGTGCTTTGTTAAATATTAGTCAGGGACCATACCATTCTGCAGAATGTTCTTGTATTTGATTTTGACCTGCTGCCATGTCCGTTTTGGCCCGTTCATGTTTAATCTACACACACACACACATATTTAATGGAGTCACACTGCAAAAAATTACTTGGTATTTTTGTCTTGTTTTCAGTAAAAATATCAAAAAATTTATCATAGCTTTATACAGTGTGATGGAGTTACTTTACACAATTTCACTCATATCTGCAGTGCATTTCAATAAAAAATTTAACCGTTTCATAATTACAGTACAACTGCATTTTTGGAGATGTGAATTAAATATTTGAATTGTAATTGTGATGTTTCAGCGGAGCGGTGAGTATGTAATTGTGCACTACTTACGCATTCAGGCGGTCTGCAATACTTTGCCACGCTTTTTCTCTTTGCTTTATCACTGTGGCGGTGTTGCCTTTCTTCTTAATTATATCTTTTACCTCCTCGTATGCCTCCATGAGGATTTGTGCTTCCGACGGGGAAAAGTACGCGGCTCTAGTTGCCATGGTAAATCAGTTAATCTGTGATCTGTGGCGGGGTCTATTTGAGTGAGCCGTGAGCGCGCACCTATCCAGGATTGGTTTCACCTGGCTTAATGAATCCGTGTCTGCTCATCCTGGCTTGGTCTTTGTGCAACCAATTAAGCCTGGACGCACATGTTTTGGCTTCATTGAGCTCAGCTGAGTCATTTATCCCGGATGTCTTAATTCTACTTTTGTGCAACAGGCCCCTGGTGATTTGGACAAGCCTAAAAGAAAACCTAGCCTTCGCCACCACAGCCTAGTTTGGGTAGTTGTAGTGGGTACTAACCAGAGATGAACTCAGTACCATGACAGTACTGATGACCTGTCTGTGGTCTACACAGGGGAGAGGAAAGAAAGGAGGGATGGATGGATGAGTATTTATAAAGGTTGCATCGACAGTCTTCTTTTTATTTTACCATTTTTGTTTGCACAAATATAAAATCCCTGGCAGACAGGTGAGACTGATCTGTGATTAAATGAATGACACTGGCCAGACCTAAACCTCTACCCCTAAATCTAGTCCAACTAGAGAGTCAACACTGATCGGTTCCACAGGGGAAAGATGGTATGGATGGGTTTCTTTTAAATATTTGAGCATTCCAAAAGAAGGGGTAGAATCCAATCATTGGGTTTGTTTTAAATGGGTCATTAGAAACGTTTTACAGGGTGATTGAATTCAACTACAGTTCCCAAAATGCACTGCGTACGGAGGAGTCCTGTGAAGGGGTGGTGAACCCCCAGACGCCATGAGGTTCTATGCTCATCATGTCTTGATGTTTTACTTCAACAGAAATGTCCTTAATCCAATGGTTTCCTCTTCACTCCTCAATCGTAATGTAATGCTGTGTAAAATATTATCCAGACCACCTGATCAAGGGAACAAACATGGTAAACCGTAAACGGAGAGAGAACCATCACACCATCCATGCCATCTGAAACTAAAAATAGCAAACAAATACTTTCACTATTGGGAGTGCTAATGGGCAAAATAATCATGTATTAAAGGCAGGGTATGCAAGTTGTGAAACTAGCAATTTTGGCTTGTGTGAAAGTATCCCACCTCCTCCCTTCAAAGCCACTCCCCCAAAACACATGACTACTGCTGGGAGGTAGGTAGGTGTACAGACAAGTAGCCAGTCCAATCATTGCATTTGATCCAAACATAATGATTGGTTGTGTTTATTAAAGTCCTGCAACGCCCACAGGTAACCTTTATTTAAATATACTGTCAGAGCATTTGATTTAATGATTGCTGTGAAGTTAATTTCAGCAATATGACAAAAAAAATGCCTATGCGGCCTTTAATTAATCTACTGATTTAAGGTGACAATCAATTCAAAATGCTTGTATAATAAAACTATTAAACTGTAAAATTCAAAAATAAGCAGAATTTGAAACATTCAATAACACATAGGCTATTGAAGTTAATTCAGAGACAAGACTTGTTTAAGAATCAGTATATCAGTATATGGCAGCATTGAACACATGGTTGTAAACATATGGGCAACTACAAATACTTTTGAAAGCTGAAGTTACTTTTAGTGTGAAACCAAATTCAATCTGAAAATACATTTGACTTCCAAAAAAGTTCCACAACAACAGCAAGTTTTGGTGCAAATGTACTTATGAACTTCATGTAAATGTGTGGTGGCCTGCTAAGGTAAAGGGGTCGCAACCAGCAACGCGTGACAGATCGAAAAAAGGCAGGAACTGTCTCACAAAGACCACAGATGAGCTACAGTAGCCCAGAACTGACAATAGACCTGGTCCTTGATGCTTACCAGAAACAGAGCAAATGACGTCATGAACCCCTCTTTGGTGAGCTCCCATGTTCCGCCATACTCCTCTTCATCCACCTGCTGAAAGCTGCTGAAGTATACATACAGGACGCCAGCATTGATGATGCAGAATCTAGTTGGGGAAACAAATAAATAACTGGATCTTTGGTGCACATAGAGTAGTTAACTAGTGGTGGGTAAAGATGATTTTACTGATTGTAGGAAAGGTTTAAAGGTACAATAGGTAGGATGTTTTCAATAATTGTGCCCCTTATAAACATACTGTGCAAGCGAATGAGTTGTTTGGCAACATAGACAGCTTAGTGCAAGTGGAATGTCAAGTTTTACTTTTTGGAGCTTGCAGCTACTTTCCAGACAAATTGTCTTCCTTTGGATTATTTTGTGAAACCACTGTCAACCAAGTGTGTGCAGGACAGCTCGACTTTTCAGACAAGAACTGGGGGGCGCTGTTTCTCATATTTGAATATATTTTAGAACG
Source organism: Osmerus mordax (assembly GCF_038355195.1). NCBI lineage: Eukaryota > Metazoa > Chordata > Actinopteri > Osmeriformes > Osmeridae > Osmerus > Osmerus mordax. The sequence continues at coordinate 5,133,073 of NC_090056.1, read as the reverse complement.
TTACCTATTGCAGCTTTAAATTCAAGGTCATAACTTTGATTACACTTACATTGCTATTCCTAGGAAGCCTTTTAGTGGTGCAACACCCCATATCACACCAAGGATGATAGCAATTATTTGCCGAATCCAGTAGATCACATCTAAAAACTCGTCCTGTTGAAGACAAGAATTAACATTAACACGAGTAGCTTGCAGACCGGTGTGCATCAACACATTTCTAATCAAAAAAAGAAATATAAAAAATAACGTGTAAAAGATGTGAATATAAGTGTGTGTACGTTTTGTATAAAACGTCATGAACCCAGAACCCATGTGATTGGAAACGGCTGAAGGATTGTTAAGTCAAATTCGACCCAAATAACGTCTGGATGAACATACCCTCACAGAAATGTGATAATGAAAGGATTAGCAACTAGCAAGTGTGAGTGAAGGTAATCTTGATTGCCCACGACAAGCACAGTACACGCATTTGTCGTTATTCATCGACAGGCGTTTTGTAGAACTGGCCTGTAGGACTGAGTATAGAAACACAAATCTGATTATCCTGCCAACGCAAGTTTGAGACTTTCCTGGCTACAAAAGCCTGCAAATTACGACGCATCATCACAAGAAGCTAGGAGGCTAACTGGTTAGCTTGGCATGCTAGCATTCAATCAAGCGAGAGGCACCAACAATTAGATGACAGTTACGTTTCAAGTTATTCTACAAACACACTTCTAAATCACATAATGTATTTGTTGAGGGGGCACTGCCTACCTTTTCTTCCCAAACAGCGCTACTGTTGAAGGCTTTGCTCCATGTGGACTGCTTTACACCCCCATTGACGAGATGAACTTCTTCTTTCCGCTTTGAACTGTTCGTCATTCTTTGCGTTTATTGCCGGATACAAAACACCTTAAGTGATACTTAACTTGATGTAACTTTTTCTGATTGTATTAAACAACCCCGCTGTAGGCTCCAGTAGACTATTTGATGAAATCCTACAAGGTGTTAGCCAGTTCGCTACAGAAATAAACGCGTTGCTGATCTGACAGATTGCAGTCAAGGAGAATGTGTTCATTGAGTATGCGCAATACCACGTTGACCCAGCTCGAACCTGCTGTGAACAGCCAATAGCAGAATGCGACGTTCACACGCTGGCCGGTTCTAGAGCAACACGTTAACGGACAGCGCCATCTAGAGTTAGGATGCTCTTACGACGCTGGCTTTCATTCATAAAGACCTGTGTAATTGTTAAAGGATCTGCATTGTCTATTTTCATCAGAACAAATGTGTATGCCACTTTGGATAAAACCGTCAGATAGATTTAGTACATGTAAACTGACATTGACATGTTAATTCAAATAGCTTTGTCAGAAAAACACAAAGATACACAGGAGCAAACACTAGTTTGCAAGCACACACTGTTAATAAGTCAGACAATAACAAACATGTGAAAATGAACATTTAGAAAAGTTTAGAAAACAGAAGACAAGCTGAAGTGTGTGAAAGAGGAGACAAATAGTCTGACTCAACACAGAAATGTTCAGAGCGTGTTGTGTGCATATAAGTAAAATATAGCAAGTTAGTATATTCACAACGTAGTCTAACACAGTGTTATCAGTATTTCCTAGAGACTCTGTATAACTAGATATACAACACACACACACTGCAGTGATTACAGTGATTACAGTGATTAGTGACTACAGTTATTTACTGTAAGAGATCATCTAGAGTCAATAGTGAGTCTGGATGCCAGCAACACGGTTCTATAATTTAATGTTGGCATCCAGTACTTTTATCAGTTCAAGTTCATCTGAAACCGTGTATGTTTGTGTGTGTTGGAAAGATTGTGTGTGTACATGTGTTTGTTGGGGGGGGGGGGGGGGCATGGTTGTGAATGTGGTCTTTGTGGTTGAGATCCTGAACAACTGAACCTGTAAATGAGACAATAATTAAGACATGCTTGAAGGCAGATTTGTCCATTGCAGTGTTTGCAATAGCACTGGATTTTTGTGCACATTGTTCCTAAGTAATGTGAATACTTCTACTTTTCTAGGGAGTTCTCTCTTGGTGATCTGGGAGCTCACGTCGACCCGAGTTCTCGGTCGGCAGTGACGTTTTGCATCACGTGTCTGTCTCTGCCCTGGGTACGTACGTCGTATTTTCCTCTCACTCTCCCTGAGCTGAGAGCCATTGGAAATAAACAAGACCAAGAGGGCCATTGTGCCATCAGCCGAAGTGGCTAGTGTAACGTTTATCACTAGTGGATGAAGAGAGAGGGGTAGCCTACCACCCCTATCAAAGTTGGCATCAATAAAGCCCCAAGCTAACGTTATGTATTTACTTTATAAATAGTCCGGTTCATTGTTAACTTTCTTTAGAGTCTAAACTATTTCCCTTGGACCAGGCAAGGTGAGTGCTCTTTATAGATATATAATTTAAAACGATTTCTACCTTTTGGAAAGTTGCGTGGGCAATCGTTACCTTTGCGGCAGTCTTCAAGCCAGCTGCATGTCGCTAGCTTAAAATGGCGACAGTGAGTGGGGGCGAGTAGTTTTGGGGGGCTTGTCTTTTCCCCCGTTCTGAATTGGTTACATTATTACATAGATATATGTAGCCAGCCTATTAACTTATCGCTCCCTCCGTCAGCAATTGAAACTTGAGCGGAAGAACAACACGCGCCACATTGTTTCAATCATTTCGAGATTTTTTTTAACGTTGGGCTCATTAGGGAGTCTACCTTAAATTACTTCCAATTTATTTTGTAAGTTTGTTGGAGTAGTCTAAATTGTATTTGGATTCGCTGAAATAGTATCGGTTGCCTTATTTAGTTTCCTAGTTTTTCAACGATTTTGTTGAAGGGATCACGCGTTGTGCCAAATGTATCTTTACATATGTAAATATAGGCCTGTATTCATTGGCTCTAACTTCACGTTTAGATCAAATACATATTTAGAATGTTGACCTGCAACAATGTCTTAATCTGCTCATTTTTCTGCGCTTAGAATGAATGCAGGAATACGTTGTGTCGGAGTTCACTACCTCGTGTATTGTCAACAGTGTCCATGCTCTATGTGATTCTAGAGATTAGTGTAAAGCTTTTCCAGATAGCTAATTTGTGTCTGATGCCCATGTGATTGCCAACCATAGACATTCAACTTTAATCCAGCTATCTATTCATCACTCATGTCACAGTTATTAGTCCTGACATAAGCCAATTGCCATACCATTGTTGGTGATAAAAAGCTAGACCAGGCTAACAGCAATATGGGTGTGGTGTGTGGAGTGAAGGATTATCCTTAGGTCTGGGGTCTTGGGGTAAACTGGTAGTTTATGTAGTCTGTCATGTATGCCACTTGACTCAATAAGGGCAGTGTTTATTTCCTCAGTCAGTGTTGTGTTGAAGTGAGGTTATGGTCTGAGGTCATTGCGTTTATCTACACTCTCGACGACCACATCACCTCACACACTCAGTTCAACGTCCTCTTCTCAAGCTCCTCTCTGTGTCCCACTGTGCCAGGCCCCTCAGCCCTAGACGTATTCTATTTTGTGAGAAGAATGAATACATGAAAAGAAATGTGTATGGATTTTTCTGAAGATTTCAAAATTGTCTTGAAACCTAATTATGTCACTAATGGGAGAGTGTTACCCTGTCAATCAATTATTATTGCATACCTTCCTCAGGTAAGGCCCTGTACTGTGTTTGTGGTCAGACTTGCTTTAAGAGCCTTTTGGCCCACCATTCTGGCGCTTACCTGCAGTCCAAAGTCTTTGAGAAAAATAGCCCTTTACAGCAGTTAAATCAGCCAGGAAGCCCCCCTTTCTTAGTGAAGGAGAGAGCCCTGCCTTGCTGTGCTCAGAGCTGGCAGGATCAGGTCAGCATTTGCCGGCCGTGCTACATTGCCTGTCTTGCCTGGCTGGTTAACAGCTTGTGATGTCAGCCATCTTAGGTTGGACTGCACAGCTCGTGGTGCTACGCCATTTTTCTCTCCCTCCCCTCTTTAACAATCCAGCTTTAACGCCTGCACTGCCAGTGGCCACAGCAACGCAGCCTTTCGCAACCCCGGGCAGCCAGTGGCTCCCTGACCTGAACGCAGCCCAAGTGGGAATCAACAGCAGATGAAATATCTTCTTTTTTTAAAACACTGTCGCTGAGGTTTTCTTTAGGTTGCCAAGATTGGAGGGGGTGGGGGGAGAATATTGAAGCCAAAACAACGAAAATCCACGCAAACGTGTACGCAGGCCAGGACAGTCGAAAGGGAACGCCAAAGAATACGTGGACAGCAAAGTACGGCCTTCACAGTAGGAAGCGGAAGGGTGCGCTCTGCGTTGGCGAAGGGGTTTGTGGGGGGGGGGGGGGGGGGGGGGGGCTACGCGACCCGAGGCGGTTACAAGCTAGTTGCCATGATGTACAACAAGCCTGGCCCAGCGCGAGCCCTGTGTGTGTGTCCTCTCCCCCTAACCCAGTATGCGGTGACCCACCCTGTCGAAGCATGGCAGCCCAGGTCCATACCTATCCTAGCGAGTCATACAGCAGGGAGACGGGGTTGAACAGTGACTGAGCCTGCGAACAGGAAGGAGCCGCCATTGACGTGGTCGGTAGCGGTGCCCTGGCGAGGGCGACCACACCTAGCTGGGGGGTGTGGGTGGGGGGGGGGGGGGGGGGGTGGGAGAGAACATGAACACCGCGTGAGCGAGGCTCTGAAATAGGAGCAGGGCAGGGACTCTCCAATCAGCACTCACAGGACTATGTGGAAAAAACAAGCCCGCCGCTACAGCCAGGGACTGGATGGCATACGAGGTGTTTGTGTGTGTGTGTGTGTGTGTGCGCGCGTGTGTGTGTATGTTTTCGAGAATTGAACTGGTGGGTGGGGGGTGGAGGAGATGGGGGGGGGGGGGGGGGTGGAGATTGGTTGCCATGGGGACAGTAACACACCAGTGGCGCTGCCGACCTGTCTCCCTGGGCCCAACTTGTTCAGAGTGGGAGGGAAAGGGGGGCAGAGGCGGGAGAGACCGAGAGGGAGAAAGAGAGGTGAAGAGAGAAGGGATGGGGGGGATGGGGTGGGGGGTTGAAAAGGCGAGAGGCAGACAGGCAAATATGAGTGGGGGCATTTCTCTCGTACATACAAATGGTAAACGTACACACACATTGACCGACCGAGAGGACAGACAAGGGGCCAGGACTCCGACCACGATGGAGGAAGGGGTGGTCTGGTGGAGATTATACACAGCTAGGCACGCCAACTATTCCCACCATGGTTCTCTCCAGTGTGAGGGGGCTATTATTGGCCTCCGCTGCGGGGACAGAGCCCAGAGACGAGGCAGGGTCGCAGGGTAGAGGGTCGCGGCGCGGCTAGGCGACGCCCACGCTCCGCGCTGATTATATTCTACGATCCCGAGATGGGACAAAAACAGAGTTTTCTGTGTTGTCTGTGGCGTGCACAAGAAAATGGCTGCCTCGCTGCCTCTGTAAACAAGCCCCACTCACAGGCATGCAGGCACGCAGCCACTCCTTACACCCCCCCCCCCCCCCCCCCCCCCCCCCCCCCACACACACACACACACCACCAGCACCATGCACACTCTGTCCTCACGCACTCACCCACACGCGCAAACACTGACACATCGGACGCACGGTCACCCTCGGTCTCTGTGTTCAGGGAAAACATTACTGACCTATATTTGAATTTCTTTGCCAGTGCTTCGCATATCGAGTCAACATTGACCTGTCTTGAGGCCGGTGATTCTCCAAGAAGGGTGCTTCGTACACTGTTTTCTCTGATGAATGCATCGGGCAGCTCTTTTCCTTGTGCGAAAGCCAAGTGATTCCTGTGAGGTTCTTTTCTGGAAGGTACCGAACCAGAACCAACCAGTGTCTGTAAGCCTTATGATGAATCCCAATTTTGGCTTTTTGACTCCTGGCACCTCCATCCCCCCCTTAGTGGTCAATTTGTCTGATAATGGGAGTTTCACACATTGTGGTGACGCTGTGCTCAGTCTGTCTGTTTGGGCGAGCTGATAGGTGAGGCGGGGGAGCAAGCCCAGGAACACACCACGTCCTGAAACGCGAAGCAGGAACAAACTCCACACGGCAGCCAAGCTCTCAGGTTGTGTCCATGGCTGAAGAGCTCGCGCGGGAACATTCCAGGCTTCGCAGTGCAGCGAAGAGGAAGGGGGGTGGGGAGGGTTTGGGTTGGGTTGGGGGCGGGGGGGGGGCAGTGAACGACTGTGTGTGATTGTAGTGCGGAGGGAGGGGGTAGCAAGAGCGGGGGTTGGTAGGGTGGTGTGGAGTTGAGGTTTTGGGGAGGGAGGGGGGCGGGGTGGCTGTGGGGGTATCGGGGCAGAATTCCTCCCCTGAAACACCTCACTGCTTCCTCCGAGACAGTTAAACACTCCCCTCCCTCCCTCTCTCGCTCCCTCCTTTCTACTCTCACCCCAGCCATCCTGCCCATCCCCCACCAACCTCTTCTCTCGTCCTCCCTTCTCTCCCTCTCTCCCCACCTCGCTGGCCCACGTGATGGATGGCTGAGACTGCCCACCCATAAGCCTTTGTGTTGGTCACGTGACCTGCCAGCCTTGGCAGAACTGTGCCCCCTGATGCAGAACTGAATGGTGGGGGGGACCAAGGGGGGTAGGAGGGGTGCAGAAAAGCCCAAACCAAGGACAGTTTCTCGGGGTGGGGGGGACGGGGCATCGCGTTCCCTCCGCAGTGGCAAACTCCCATTTCGCCTGTTAACCCATCGTGCGCCAAACATCAGAGAAGTGCTCGGCACCACACAATGAGAACAGAACCCTTTGAAGAATGTTCTGGATTTGACTTGCTTGCCGACCCATCTGTGTTTGAACTGTTGTCGCCTTGTTACTAATGGTCAGATGCGATATTATTGGTTGAAATGCTTGGTTTGTATCACTAGTCTGTCTGTAGCCTATCTGCATACGCTTTGCAGGATTGCCCCCCTCCCCCCATCTGACTGCAGTACACCAGCCCCCTGGAGATTTAACCGAGCTCTGATTAAATGCACCTTGACCCTTTCATAGGAACATAGCCAAATGTTGGTGTGTGGGTTAAACATGGCATGGGTTAAACCTAGTCCTAATGTAATAGACAAATTCACTTAATATCTCAATTGAAGTAGGTTTTTAGTCCAGGGCTAGTCTTATTCCATGTCTGGGACACTGAACCTATGTGTGGATGGGTTAGACTAGGATTAGGGTAAAGTGGCGGTGACCTGCAATACACAACTGAATGGAAACATGGAGAATGACATTGCTCCTAGCTTGGACACACCAGTGTATCCTTTCAATTTAGAGTCGGTTACTTTGGCCCGGAATAGAGTTAAGACTGGACTGGAGCGGGTGGCTGTTATAGACTACCAACGCGTGTGCTGGGTTGTGTTTGGCGCGTGCGGGGTATCCTTATGCAAGGAGTATAGACGTGTGAGCTTGGAATCCCTGCTTGTGTGAGACCGGCTACGGTTGTGGTCGTGTGTGTGCGTGCCGGCGTGTGTGTGGTGTCAAGTTGTTTCGAGTAATTGCCCTAGAGCTGTCCTCCAGTACTGCACCACTGCCTCCGACCCAGGGGGAGAAGGAGGGAGGGAGGGTGGGTGCTTGCACACATCACAGGAAGCACCGCCATTTTGTGTGGGGGAAGGGATTCACAGAGCATGGGGAGAAGTTTGGAGAGGACTGGAACAGGGAGGGAAAAAAGAGTGTGTGCGTGTGTGTGTTCGTGCGCGTTCCAGTGTGTCCGTGTTTTCGTGCTGGTGTGTGGTTCGTGTCAATCCCACCCTTCCTGTATGACTTGCTTCCCAGAGCAGGCACTAAAACGGTGGGGCCGGTGGACTGTGGTGTTTGGTGGCTGCCTCCTTTGGCCCACCGTGTCAAGCCTTTAAGCCGGCGCTACCGCGAGCATTGTAAAACTGGACGGGGAGAGCTCCTACCGTGGGTGTGTTTGAACGAGGGGAAGAGAGGGAAGGCCAGACGAACCGTCGTGGGGGAGGGGAAAAAAGGAGGGAGGGAAGGAGGGACGGGAGGGTAGGAGGGTGGGTGGGTGGGGGGACAGAGCTTTCCCAAAAAGCCTCTGTGAGGAGGTTAGGGGAGGGAAAGACTAGGGTCGGATCCTCTCATAAAACCGATAGCCTTCCGCTGGGACAGACAGGCGTTGGGGACTCCCGACAAGAACAGGAAACGAGAAGGAACGCTCAAGGATCGATGTAACACCGTCCGGTCTGATGCTGCCGATTACAACAGCGCTCTACCCGGCGTTTAGGATTTCACCACCAAAATCTGGGGTATTTTGTGTAGAATTCCGAGCACTTTTCCATTTCATTTTCATCTAGCTCAGAGGTTTTTCATGCGGAGCGTCACATGCACTTGGAGGTTTGGATATTTTGTGCTGGCTAAAGGAGTTTTCCTTTGTCCGTTTCCACTTTCTTTTTTGTGTCTTGTCGGTGGTGAAATACAATAAGTCTGTATTTGTTTGTGACTAGCTGTAAAACATGTTTTCTCTCATTCGCAGGTTCCTCTCTGGCTCGTTCCCTCGCTGCAGAACACACACACACACCTGGAGGTCACACCCACAGACCCAGGAACAGGCCGATGGTCATGTTCTGTCCCCACCACCCCCCTCCCCCATGGCTGGTCCATAAGCAGGAGCAACCACTCCACTCTGCACTCTCTGACGCCAGATACACTCGACCACAGTCAACCGACCCCACCGACTGGTCTCAGCCATGGCCAGCAAGCGGAAGTCCACCATCCCCTGTATGATTCCCAGCAAGACCATGCACCTTCGAGAGGAGCTGGAGCAGGAGGCCCCATCGCTGGCCCGCCTGGCCAGGGAGCAGGGCTTCCTCTCCCGGGGCGCAGGTGGCGGCAGGGGGAGCCCCCTGGTCGATCAGGGTCTGTCCTCCCGGCCGGAAGGGGGCGACGCGCTCAAAGACGGCGGCGGCACCTACACATGCAGGCCGTGCAACTTCGAGACCCACGACCTGAACCTGTTCCTGGACCACGTGTACAGCGGACACCCGGACTTCCGCGCCGACCCCAGCTTCCAACTGCCTGGACTGCGGCGTGTCGGCGGCCAAGTTCGAGGGCCTGGCCCTGCACAACGCCCGCTCCCACCCCAGCACGCTGAGCACCATGCTGCAGCTGAGGAGGCGGGAGCGGAGGGTGGTGGTGGAGCAGAGCCTGCTGGCGGGGACGGAGGGCGAGATCTCCATCACCAAAACCCCCATCATGAGGATGCTCAGGGGGAAGTCGGAACCCAAGAGGATCGTGGTGTCCCACTCGTCGAGCTCCGACGAAATCTCCCAGGAGCCCCTCCATGTCTCCGCCGGCCGGGACGGGGACAGGAAAGAGGCACCGGCGGTGGCGGTGACCCACGTGCCAACCATCGTCCACAACGGCGCGGCCACCAAGGTGTCACTGCCCTCCGCCATCCAGATCGTCAACGGTTCCGGAACTCTCCCCATGCTGAAGACCGCCATCACGCAGGTCCACGTGCTCTTTCAAATCGTAGCCCTGGTTCTGTGGGGTCTTGAAGCTGCAACTAACTTTTGTTGTCCCCCCCCAAAAAATTTTTTTATCCCACAGGTGGTGTCGGTGGTGCAGAACCGGAGCCTCCACCAGCAGTCAGCGCCTATCACCGTGTCCTCTGCCTTCTCCTCCACCTCCACCTCAGCCTCCTCCAAGAACATGCCCAAGGTCATTGTCCTACCGGCGACTAACGTCCTTGTGTCATCTGATGGCTGTTTGAATGATGTCCTCCTCAGCCAATCCGATGTCTTCATACGTTTTTGCTTCTCTTCCCCTTCCGTCTCTTCTCCTTCCTCTCCAGGTGATGATCCCTCTGAGCAGCATCCCTACCTACAGCGCCTCCATGGACTCCTCCTCCTTCCTGAAAACCTCCTTCAGCAAGTTCCCCTACCCCACCAAGGCGGAGCTCTGCTACCTGACGGTGGTCACCAAGTTCCCCGAGGAGCAGATCAAGATCTGGTTCACGGCCCAGAGACTCAAGCAGGGCATCAGCTGGTCCCCCGAGGAGATCGAGGAGGCCCGCAGGAAGATGTTCAACACCATCATCCAGACGGCCCCCCCCCAGCTCCCAGCAGCAGCAGCGCCACAACCTGTCCCAGAGCCACTCCAGCCAGTCCCAGCACACCATCACGGTCCTCCCAGCCTCGCTGGGCCCCACGGGAATCCCGCACATCCTCCAGGGCTCCCTGGTCAGCCAGGGCGGCGTCATCGTCACGCAGCCCATGATGGCCAACGGCATCCAGGTCAGCAGCGCTCCCATGGCCCTCGCCGTGACCCCCAAGCCGCAGGCCGCTGCCCCGGCCCATGATGCAGGCCCGACCTGCCGCCGCCCTAGTGGCTGACAAGGGGATCAGCATGGTGGTGGGCTCCGTGGGGAGCAGCAGCAGTGGAAGCCACATCGTTAGCAGCAGCGGTAGCAGTAACGGCGGAAGCAGCACAAGCAGTATTATCAGCAGTAGCAGTAGCATTCACAGCAATAGCAGCAGCAGTAGTATGAGCAGTCACGCAAGTGTGATCAACCTTAGTATTGGAAACAGTAACTACAATAATACCAATGGTAAAATCAACAATGCTAAAATCATTAATATCAACGCTTACCTAAATGGCAAGAGCAACATGGGTGCTGCTAGCAATGTTTTTTCCGCTAAAAGCAACGCTGATGCTAAGAACAGCGAGGGCAGGAGGAGCATTAACAACAGCAGTGGCGTGAAGAGTAATAGCGATAGCAGAGTTAGCATTGGCATAAGCAGCCCGGACAGGAAAGCTAACATCACCAGTAAAGACAACAACAATCAGAAGAGCAAAGATGCTAACAGCGCTAGCAACAAGAGCATTAGCCTTAGCAGCACCACCACAACAACAAGTGCCACCACAACCATGGCTACACCCACAGCTGTGACCACCAACTCCACGGCTAACACCGCCATGGTTAAAACTGAGGGCTCATCTTCCCCCGCCACCAAGTCTTCCTCCCCCGCACCGGCGACCACCCCCAACTCCAGCGGAACCCCCAGCTCCAGAACACTTCCCAACACCTTCCTTGACCCCAGCTTCTACAAGAGCAAGAAGTCTCAGGAGCAACTGAGCGCACTCAAAGAGAGCTTCCTGACCAATCAGTTCCCCAACCAGGAGGAGGTCGACCGCCTCATAGCCCTGACAGGCCTTACCGTCCGCGAGGTTCGCAAGTGGTTCAGCGACCGCCGCTACCATTTCCGTAACCTCAAAGGCTCGCGGTCGAGCACGGGCGGCCAGGGGAGCGGCAAGTCTGCGACTGGCTCTACGCCCGGCTCTACGCCCGGCTACGGCACCACCCCCATGGACCTATCAGACGGTGCCACCCGCACCGACACCCCTAAACCCCCCCTGCAGGGCTCAGCGCCCCTCAGCCCCCCTCCCTCACAGACCCCCACGTCCCCCACCACGCCCTCTCGCCGGCCCCCCAGACCCCCATCCCCAGACTTCACAGCCATCCGCTACAAAGAGAGGGACCCCCAACAGGTGAGTGCATCGGAAAACCGTGTCCGTTTGTTGGCTCTGTACACAAGCCCGCACACAGGACAGCCTTTAATGTCTTATTGAGGAGTGAAAGGAATTTATGTAACATCAAATCTCCCCATCTTCTCCCCACTACCAGGTGAAGGCGCTAGAGGCCAGCTTCTCCCAGGACTCAGACCCCCCCGGAGAGGAAGTGGACCGGTTACGGGCCGAGACCAAGATGACCCGACGGGAGATCCACGGCTGGTTCGCCGAGAGGAGGAAGAGAGTGGCCGCGGAGAAGAAGAAGGAGGAGCTGGAGAGGGCGGAGCGAGAGGAGGAGGACATGGCCGAGGAGGCGGCGGCGGGGGGAGAGGAGGGAAAGAGGGGCGACAGCGTCAAGAAAGAGGAGGATACGGAAGAAGGGAGGGATGAAAGGCAGAAGGAGGACGGCACGGGCTCCGAGCTCAAAGTCAACCCCATCAAGATCAACCTGAAGATGCTGAAAGTGACCGAGGCCAACGGGAAGGCAGAGAACGAGGCGGGCCAGACAACCGGCCAATCCGACAGCTCCGCCATGCCACCGCCCTCCGCCTCCAACCCCACCCCGTCACCCTCCCCCCGTCCCGTCCTCAACGCTCACCCCCAAACCAGTCCCCTCCCAGTCCCCGAAACCTTCCTCCTCCCCCAAGCCCTCTCCGATCCGGGGCAAGAAGAACGCAGAGCAGCTCCACCTCCTTAAACAGGTTTACGCCCGCACGCAGTGGCCCAGCAGCACCCAGTACGACGAGCTGATCTCGGGCACCGGCCTGCCCCGCCCCGAGGTGGTGCGCTGGTTCGGGGACTGCCGCTACGTGCAGAAGAATGGCCAGCTCAAGTGGCTGGAGGCCTACCAGACCATGGCCCTGGAGGAAGACCTCCAGAGGGGGGACATCCAGATGCTCCGAGCCCACCTGGAGGCTCACGGCAGCCTGGAGGAAGGACAGGTACCAGCCCTGGGGCCCCAAACAGCAGACGGGGCAAATTCTGTATACGTGGGGGGGGGGGGGTCATTGAATTTAGTTTAGCTGGTATGATGATACCGATAGAAATGTCCCAAAAGTGAACATTTCTGAGGAGAAGTACACACCCATCTGAGACAAAGCTCTCGTTCTCTCCTGCACAGTGATAGTGATTAATTCATTGAGGGAATACAGTTGTTTATCGTGAAACCAGAGTTGGAAACCAATTTAAGGGGAAACAGAATGTTATGTCTAGATGATGGATGAGAGGCTGATCCAGTATGTTGTTTGCTCCCCAGGTGTTGGAGCTGGCCCAGGCTAGCGGCCTCACAGAGGAACTGGTCCGACGCTGGTTCTCCACCCAGACCTCCACCCCACCAGCACCCTCCTCGTGCCAGCCAGCCACAGCCCTCCCGCCCCCTCAGACCGCCACCATTCCCAGCCAGACTCCTCCACCACCCCTCTCCTCCCAGCCCGCCCTGTCACCACCGCCCCCACCCCCACTCGCTGCCCAGACCCCCCCGCCACCCCAAGCCGAGGGGGGTGGAGGGGAGGGGACGGAAGCACAGACACCGGAGGCGGCGGCGGGGCCTCCGTCTGTGGTGATGGGGGGGTCGGCGTCGCTACCTGAACCAGAGCAGGGGGGCGGGAAGGAGCTGAGAGTGGAGCCGTCTGTGTGCGGGAGCACGGACCAGGATGAGGAGGAGAAGCCTGTCAAGGCTGTCCAACCTGCTGAAGGTGCGCAGATTTCGCTTTTTTCCTGCCGTTACGGAATTTGAAGGCGGTAGGAATGAGAGGTGTTAAGAAATAGACGATTGCCAATACGAGTTCAAATCGACAAGTGAGTTCCAGTCGAGTTAGAACGCCAGGGGTTTTAGATTAGCGATTTTGGGTAACACCAACACCGCTGGTATCTACTGGATGTCACACCGGAAGGAAATGCACGCGGACACATCTGATCACGACTGCTGTTCAGGCAGCCTGAATGGGCCCTTGTTTGACCTCCACACTCATCTATGGATGCATTCTTCTTTTCCTTCTTTAGGAGCTGAGTAGGGGACCTTTGTGGAAGAAGAGGAGGAGAGTGAGAAAGGGACGACCCGGAGGGACGGCGCTACGCCGGTGGTCTTCAGAAGGGAGTGTGTGTGTGTGTGTGTGAGCGAGCGGAAGACAGCATATGTGATTGTAATGGGATCACTGGAAATGGACCCTGATCCACCCCCCCCCCCCCCCCCGTTCCCGAAGCATGCTTCCCTCCCTCCCACTGACCCCATCACACACACACACCCTGGAGCTGGAGGTGGGCTCCCATCTCCCTCCCAAAAAACGCAAGGACGGACTCTGAACCCCCTTCCCTCTGGTTCTCTCACACACTCCCCCCCCCCCCCTTCCCCTGCCCCCCTACCTCCTCCATCCTGCCTTCCGCCATTTTCTCCTTCCAACGACAGTAGAGACTCATGGTTAGGATTCCCTGAGGAGGGGGGTTTTTTCACTTCTTCTTCCGTGCCTGTTCGCTTGCCTGCCCTTGGAAGGACAGAAGGGGACGGGGAGGGAGGGGGGAGACGTGTGCTGGGGATTCAGACCCCAGATGAGTCGGGAGGAGAGAGGAAGGGGTTATTCAAATCCTGACTGGACGGATATCGACCAAGCCAATTCTCAAGAGGGGACCGGTCGTGCGTGTAAAAAGAGACGGCGCTCCGAAGAGGTTTGGTACGAAATATGAACTGCACAGCTCTTTGTAAGTGTTGTCCGTTTAGTTTTTTTTTTGTAAAGGGAGACACAGTGTTGGAAGGGGGGGGGGGGGCCTGAGGACAGCCATGTCTGTGTTTTAGCATCAAGTGCTTCTGTACGTCATCGACGTCTAGATGTTTCTTTCTTAAAAACGTAATAAATCCTGACTGTACAAGGAATATGAAAACTGTTTTACCAAGATTTCCAACATACCTAGGACTGTTGTATCATTTTTACAGATGTTATTTGCAGAATAAATAAAATGTAACAAACACGCCCGGCCTCTGTCTCGTACCATGAGAGGACGCAGACCAAACGATCCTACGGACTTTCGGTCTCTGACACATTTTATCCTTCACCTGGACAAACGGCGTTCAAACTGAATTGCTGATAAATGAGAAATGTGCATTCTCCCAGACAGACTGCTACAATTCACTTCTGGTAGATTCATGATTTCTCCAAGTCCTAACATTTAAAGATCCAGATCGAAATGGGTCCAAATGAACTCTTATGGTCATGTAAACCAAATCCAGTCGCGAACATCTATGATTCCTTGGACAAGGTCTCATGCAGGGAGACTGAACCTGGTATGTAGTCCTGTTCTGTATACAGTATATAAAATATATATTGCACCTATAAAATGTTTAATTATAGACAATACATTCTCAAGTCCATGTCACTCAGTTCCCCAATACTTATGTCATTACCACAGCTTCCTTGTTAGTGTAGTGTTACCAATTGTGATTGTGAAAACTATACTATTAAGTTCTGTATTAATGTTGATTTTAGAACATTGTGATTTTGACAAAGGTCAAGAGAAGAATATATTCCACTAAATAATTTAGGTGGACCGTTTTGAGAGCATGGACCCTAGTTCATGGAGATTAGCCTTAACTTGACTGAGAACCCTGAACTGATTGAAAACTTCATTTGCATGAAGTGTGCATGTACACAAATTCCCCCTTTGACTAAATGCTACTTACAGGCTGTGCAGTCATGTCTTTTTACAAAGTCAACCCCTCAGGCAAACATACGACACAGGAACACATACAGTAGTTGAATAAGTACTTTATTTAATTCTCAGGCTTGAATATGTTTCATATGAAAGGCAAAATTAAAAATGAATACTTTTTCCCCATAGCTTAGGCACATGACAGAAAGGCGCTGTTTGTAAATGAGATCGTCAGTAACAAAATTGTGACATGAGCACAAAAAACTTAAAGGTGTCGTCAGCGGCCATGTGTTTGTCCACACAGAGGCACATGGACGCAAGACGGTCACTGTGCGCGGTGGAGAAGGACTTAATGAAACGAATGACAACTCAGTACGCATACTATTCCTTAACCAGGAGCGAAAAAACGGTCCAAACAAGAAAGAAACATTGCGGCTACTTTTAACATGGTGTCGACAAACTCATGTAAGACATTAGAATTTGACCCCTGAAGTATATATTCCAGTCCAAATCCTGCATTCCACGCAACGGTCTATATCCATATGGCTTGTAAAAGACTGTCCCTCCATTGTAAAAACATAAAACATACTGAATACTGATTACATATTAGGTTGTTTACCGCTACAAAAGGAGCAAATTGTGCCCCATTCTACGACAGATGGCAGTTACAAAGCCCAAATACACGCGCGCGCAAACACTTAAAAAAGAAACACTGTTCTGGGTCCATTTCTGAAAACACCATCTTATTCCTGTCCACTACTCTCTCTTGCTCACGTCATCTCATCTCCCCCCACTCCCTACCAGCTCTGGGGTCCCCTAGGCAACCAGCTAGATAAACAAATCTCCATTACCACGTTGTTGACAAGCAGTAACCCAACCACACATTTAGAGGCTTGTATTAACTACCAGGTGCGATGCTGGGGTTCAGCTAATGCTAGTCGTTCCATTTGGTCCTTGTTGTTAATAAGAAATGGTGCACTTGATTTGGTTCTCCAGTCCGCCCCCCTTCACTCACGACACTTCAGACTGTTCCGTTACGACATCCACAACACTGAGAAACACCAGAAGCTGCAAGGCGTTTGCATGGAACAGATCGCAGACATACTTATTGTTTAGTATTAGGCATTTGCCCAGAAACCTGTCAACGCTTTCCCCCAACAGCCATGATTCAAAACATAATGGTATAGTCGTCATCATAATCATATGGCTTTGGCCAGGGTTAGGACTGGACAGTGACTGAAAAGGCATGGTTTGGATTTAAGACTTTGACAGAAACGCTATTAGCTCAAAGGCAGCGCCTACAGGTGTATCCATAACATAGAAAAACACCCTTCCATTCTTGATGTTGAGGAATGCCTTCTCAAAGCTAGCTGCTGCTGCTTCAAAACACACATTGGGATCAATGCAAAGTAGTAGTCTGACCTCTCCCCAACCTGCTGTTGATGTAGCATCTCTAACGCTAACCTTCAGCCTGCTGCATACACACACACACACACGCTTATCTGGGATCTGTGTTTATCCTACTATGGCATTCTAACCCGGCAGACATGGTGTTAGGAGAGTGTTTAAGGTCAGTCTGGAAGTGGCACATGTGTCACCTGACAGGAAAGGAAATCACACAAAAAAATATTAAAGTGTGCATGTACACACACACGGCTTGGCCCCCCATGTCTCCCTGTAGAACTGCGTCCAACACAAACAGGCAGCGGATTCTTCCAGATGCTTTTAACAGGACTAAAACGACAAAGGGTGTGTGTGTGTGTCAGGCTTGAGATACTCCAGAGTGGAGGAGAGACATTAAAATAGCCATAGAGGGCCCTCGTGTTTTACACATACACACAAAAAAAAAATCAAACAAAAAAAAATCTAAAAAAAAAAAAAACACATTATGAATGTTGAAAAGTTTAAATAATAATAATAATTAAAAACATGGAGACGGGAGCTCTTTGAGAGCAGGTTTGCTGCTGCCGTTACCTGGCCAACAGCACAGCATGAATAAATATATATATACTTGTATAGGTCAGAGAGAAGAAAAGAAACTGAACCTAAACTTGGGAGCCGTTTCAAAAGGACATCTATCCATCTGTCCTCTCTCCACCTCTGCTACCAAGCTGTTTTGCCTGGTTCGAACACAACCATGAGCCCCCCCCCCCCCCTCTTCCCCTCACAAAAACCCAGGACAAGAACTACTTCTTCACCGTGTTTTTGTTCTCTTGTTGTTTTTGTCTGTTTCTCCTTCCTGTCCCCCGCTGACAGCTTCCTGCCACCACCACCCCCCCCCCCTCCCTATCTTTGACACCCCCAGTCTCATTGGGGGGGAGGGGGGGGGGAGGTCAAAAACAAACATAACAAAACAAAAAAACGCGAGTGGAAAGAGTAGAGGGTGAAAGGGAGGGAGAGCTGCCTGAAATGTAGGCCAAAGCGGTGGTGGGCGTTTCCATGGAAACAGTGTTCACAGCAGTCAGTGACATCATCGGTACGGGGAGAAGCTGGGCGAGGGGCTGGGGGGGTGGGGGCTAGGGGTGCGGGGAGGGGGGCACGAGCTGCGCCCTGATTGGTCCGAGCCTACACACGGTTCTCCCCGCCCACTCTGGTCCTGCGCAGCATCCTGGGGAGGAGAGCAGAGAGTACACTCTAGAACCTTCTCTGAACAAAGACAGAAGATGTCCGACACAGTCTCACACACAGTCACACACGCACACACACCTACACACCCACAGCTACTACACTTCACACACACCTCCATCAGCCTTCGCACATCCTCATCCGGCATAGTGACAAACACACACACAACCTCCACCTACCAGTCACACACACACACTCTCCATCCACACACACACTTTTTCCTCGCTCTTTCTCTCCAGCCAGCCACACACACACACACACACCTTCTGCTCTGTGGGTCCACGTGGTCCAGCAGTGCCTCCTGGGAGACCCTGAAGTCGTCCATGGTGGTCTGGTAGCGGGCCCTCGAACGAGCCCCTCCCTGGGCCGGTAGGAGGAGGCCTGGGCCGGGGACTGGGCCACGGGGGACGAGGAGGACACCGAGGACATGGAGCCCGTCTCCCCCCCGCGCTCGCGCCCCGTCTGGGCCGCCAGCGCCACCGGGGACGCCCCCGCGCCCAGGAAGGGGCTCGACACCTCCCCGTTCTCGTCCTGGCAGGAAGGGGGAGAGAGAGGGGAGGCCGATAGGGGTGGCAGGGAGAGGGAGAAGGCGTTAGCGACCGCTTAGCACCACGGGCCCCAAGACTCCCCCAGGGAGGTGATGGACGTTGCCGGCTCGCTGGTCACCCACCCTGCCTCTGGTGACGTCCATGTGCACCAGCAGAGATGCCAGCTCCAGGTCCTCGTTGTAGCTGTTCTTCAGAGGGACCGAGCGGTACCCTGAGACACAGAGATACACGGTTGGGGGGGGGGTTGTTGAGTTGAACACAAACCGCAAGAGGGACCAATCAGAAGCGGCCAATCGGAGCGGGTGTGGTGGGGGGTGTGTACCGGTCTTGAGGCCGTTGATGGGGAAGGTGGCCTGGGCCAGGAAGTTCTGGTCACTGAACATGTCGATCTCGTACACCACGAAGCGCAGGAAGGCGAAGGCCGAGTTGCACACGGTGAAACGGAACGGCTTGGTTGGCCAGGTGGGGTTCAAACCGTTATCAGCTAGAGAGAGAGAGAGAGAGAGACAGATGGAGAGAGAGAGACAGATGGAGAGAGAGAAGGGGTTAGATTAACCATTAACAGACGGAGGCCTCCTCCTGCCATAACATGTCTGCTCTAATCTCACTTCAGAGGACTGGTCACACAACACACCGCTGTAACTAAACTACCACAACACCATCGCATCAGATCAACAGGCGAGAAGGAGGAGGAGGGAGGAGCTCTGTGAGAGAGGAGGAGAGGGAGGAGAGCGAGGATACAGTCGCGTCGCTTTCTCACCTTCCGAGTCGGTCTTCTGCTTGGCGCTGTCGTACTCCGCCCCGCACGCCTCGATCTCAATCAGCGGGCACACAATGCCACGCCCGTGCTTGGGCAGGTGCCTAGCGCCCAGCACCTGGGGGTGGGGGGGGGGGGGGGGGGGAGTGAGTCCAAGCGGCTTCACACACACACAGACACAGAGACAGAGAGACTCCCTTACCTCTATCTGGAGGGTGATTGGCTCCAGACCTCGGAGGGTCTGTCTGTCAAAGGGGTCGAAGGTGTCGTCCCTCATGATTGGTGGCTGGAGCACGTAGCCACTCCTGCCGTTCAGCATGAACAGAGCCTGGTTCATCTGCATGGGCTTGTCTGGAGGGAGGGCCAGGACGAACAAGGGACGAAGAAACCAAAAAGAAAAGAGACGGATATCATTCCACACTGCGGTCTGGGACCACCCGGCGACCCAGAAAAAAGGACACCCCCCCGTTCCTACCGGCGGTCTGGAAGTTGAGGGCGACCAGCTGGGACCCGCAGAGCCACATGGGCAGGGGGTCGTAGTTGGAGGAGTCGAGGCGCTGCCCGCGGGGGTAGATCCGGGACAGCTGGAGGCGGTTGTACTGCAGGAACTTCTTCCCCTTGATGCGGTTCACGTACTTCTCCGCCTTGGTCTCCGGGAAGGACGACATGTCCCGGTAACAGGCCCGGTCGGTCCCGATCTCTAGGGAGGGGGGAGGGAGAGGGGGGAGGGGGGGAGAGGGCGTTCAGGCTGGGGCGGGTGTTTGTGTATATGTGCGAGTTTGATTTCATGCCCGGATTGGTTTCGTTTCCCCAAACACTTTTACCGACCGTGTGAACCGAGTCTACACACACACACACACACACACCCCTTGAGTTTAAATTTCGGTTGCGTTCGGAACTGCGAAGTCTTAAGCTGAAGAGAAAATATTCATACATTCTCTGTGGGGGGATGGATCAATTAAAAACAAATACAAAAATACTATTGCTTCAGGACTAAATCTAATCCATTGATCTTGATTTAATCAGTTTTAAATGTGTCTTGAAACATCTGACGCGTCTTATACCTGTTCAGAGTCTCTGTGTCTCCAGTGTCAGATTTCAGTCAAACTGGACTTCAACCAGCTAATAAAAACAGGTTTCTAAAATGCGTCATGTTTACCAAAGTCTACCTTATCAATCTCCCTGTCACAACAATGACCAGGCTAACCATCTGATGTATCTGAAGTGTGTCTAATATGCCACATTCACTCATACTGAAACTAATGACAACCACAATGTTGTCTGCCAGCTTCTCTGTGGCGTAGCGGTGTTAAAAGTTGGTCAAATTGGGAAACTACATTTTGTGCTCCCAAACTCAACCAGTGCTCAGGCGTACAGTCAGAGGAACGGTATCCACTTGTAGATGAATGTGTGTGTGTGTGTGTGGAGACAGAGAGAGTAGTCCTTACTGTCCTCGTCGAAGGGCACGGGCCTGCAGTAGATGACCAGGTCAGACAGCTCCAGAGCGATCTTCTTCCTCCTCTCCATCATCTTCCCCTCCTCCATCTGACAGAGAGAGAGAGAGACACACCCAGTCACACACTTGACACACAAAACCAACCACACTATGTGTGTGTGTACACGTCTACACACATACAGAAATCCCAAAAAACTATCATAGCGTCCCCCCCAAAAATGTCTCTTCGAAGATCAACAGTCGTCCGTGGACAAGAATCAAAAGACGTTGAACTCATTCTCCAATCCTCCCTCCATCCATCCCTCCAGGTGGGTACCTTGGCCTCGGAGGTCACGGTGACCTCGCGGATCTTGTTGACCCACTCCTTGAGCTCCTCCTGGGTGCTGGCAGCGATGTCCAGCACCTGGCTGGCCCGAGGCGAGGTGGCGGGCAGAAGGGAGAACACGTGGGGCCGGCTGCCCTTCCCGTCGGGCCTCACCACTGGGGGGAGACACAGAGACAGGGTTAGGATGGAGGGGGGGACACAGAGACAGGGTTAGGATAGAGGGGGGGACACAAAGACAGGGTTAGGATGGAGGGGGGGACACAGAGACAGGGTTAGGATGGAGGGGGGGACACAGAGACCGGGTTAGGATGGAGGGGGGAGACATGGGGACAGGGTTAGGATGGAGGGGGGGGACACAGAGACAGGGTTAGGATGGAGGGGGGGGACACAGAGACAGGGTTATGATGGAGGGGGGGACACAGAGACAGGGTTATGATGGAGGGGGGGACACAGAGACAGGGTTAGGATGGAGGGGGGGACACAGAGACAGGGTTAGGATGGAGGGGGGGACACAGAGACAGGGTTAGGATGGAGGGGGGAGACACAGAGACAGGGTTAGGATGGAGGGGGTGACACAGAGACCGGGTTAGGATGGAGGGGGGAGACATGGGGACAGGGTTAGGATGGAGGGGGGGGACACAGAGACAGGGTTATGATGGAGGGGGGGGACACAGAGACAGGGTTAGGATGGAGGGGGGGACACAGAGACAGGGTTAGGATGGAGGGGGGAGACACAGAGACAGGGTTAGGATGGAGGGGGACACACAGAGACAGGGTTAGGATGGAGGGGGGGGGACACAGAGACAGGGTTATGATGGAGGGGGGGGACACAGAGACAGGGTTATGATGGAGGGGGGGACACAGAGACAGGGTTATGATGGAGGGGGGGACACAGAGACAGGGTTAGGATGGAGGGGGGGACACAGAGACAGGGTTAGGATGGAGGGGGGGACACAGAGACAGGGTTATGATGGAGGGGGGGACACAGAGACAGGGTTAGGATGGAGGGGGGGACACAGAGACAGGGTTAGGATGGAGGGGGGGACACAGAGACCAGGTTAGGATGGAGGGGGGAGACATGGGGACAGGGTTAGGATGGAGGGGGGGACACAGAGACAGGGTTATGATGGAGGGGGGGACACAGAGACAGGGTTAGGATGGAGGGGGGGGACACAGAGACAGGGTTAGGATGGAGGGGGAGAAAGGGGAGGGGGTGTATTTGATGTCAGAGCCGAGGCTTGGCACCGTGTGCCTCTGGTAATGGTCGTGTATTGACTGACTGGAGGACGTTGATACAGCTTAGACGCACGGCAGAGAAGGGAAAGAGGGGACGGGGAGGAATGAAGGGGGACAAGATAAATGTAGAAAGGAAGTGTGTGTGTGTGTGCTTTTGTCCCTGAGGCAAGGTGACCTGGCGCTGTGCAGGACACGGGAACAGGAAGGGGCGGCGCCGACTCACCGATCTGACAGGAAGACACGTCTACACTTCCTCTCAGCAGGTCTCCCAGGGGGCTGTTCTCTGTCAGCTGCTGCGGGGGCACCGGGAAGGACAGAGGGAGGAGGGACACACAACAGTTTACATGTCATTACAGCCCGCCATCTCCACCTGGCCTGGGGGTCCTAGGGGACTAGAATAGAGGACTAGAACACAGACTAGAGGACTAGACTCGGGGCTAGGGGACTAGACAACTAGAATACAGGCTAGAGGATGGGACTAGGGGACGAGACGAGGGTCTAGGGGACTAGACGAGGGTCTAGGGGACGAGACGAGGGTCTAGACGAGGGTCTAGGGGACGAGACGAGGGTCTAGGGGACTAGACGAGGGTCTAGGGGACGAGACGAGGGTCTAGGGGACTATACTACTAGAATGGTCACTCACTGATCTGTCAGGCTCCACGGCCGAGGGGCTGATCTCCTCCACGTAGTTGGCGGGGAACCACAGCTGCTTCTTTCCTCCGCAGTCGCCCTTCCACCAGCCACCCTCCTGCTTGTCCACGTTCTGGATGACGGCGTTCTTGGTAAAGGACAGCTCGTCGTCCCTCTGGGCCTTGTACTCGTACATGGCCTTCACCGTGCACTGGGGGGAGAGGGAGGAGGGGTGAGGTGAGGTTAGGTGAGGAGGTACTGGGGGAGCAGGAGAAGAGGGGAGGGGTCGCTGATGCTGGGAGCCTATAGGAGAGGGGGATTTACGCAAAACCCACCTTGAACGTTGGCATCTGATTGGCTTCCACGTAGAAGCCTGGGTTGCGGCCCTCGTACAGCGAGCCGTAGTCCGGTTCCTGGTGGAACGTCACACAGACATGAGAGGAACATTCTGGACCAGGACCAATAAACAACCACCTATTACGTGGTGGGTTGGTGAGTGGGTCAGAGGGACAGTGTGTGTGTGTGTGTGAGAGTGTGGAACTGAGTGAAGCCCTCACAGCGGTGCCTATCTTCTCCAGAGTCTCCTCGTTGATGGGGTAGCGCAGCTTCATCTTGCGGTACAGCGGGTGCTTCTCAAAGTAGCTGATGAGGTCCACCAGGCTGTCGAACTCCGACGTGCCCAGGACCACCGCCTGGCCCTCCTGCTGCACGCGACAGTGCTTGATCTTGCCCTCCGCCCTGACCACCACAAACGACAACAACAACAAGTTGATCTTCTCACACTTCCTGCGCGTCTCGCCGGCCAGTCCATGTCATGTGACGGGTCGGTTCCTCGGAGTCCAATCGGGAGCCTGGCTTCTCTACGAGGCTACGGAAGGCGGGGGGGGGGGGGGGGGGGGGGGGGGGGGGCTACGTCCCGTCTGAACTGTGTGCAGCCTCGAAAGGCAGATGTGGACGATCCTGTGAGCGCCGACGGGGGACGGGGGGCGAGGCGCTGCCCGCGGCGGGCGGCTCACCTGAAGGAGATGGCGAAGGAGTTGCACTCCGTCCTCTTCCTCACCAGGAAGGCTCCGTCGCGTGGCACCCTCATCAGCATGTTCTCGGCGTGGCTCCGAGACAGGTTGGCATGGTACCACCTGGAACACACGCAAACACACACACACGACACAGAGAGCACAGACACAAGGTTGATAAGGGAGGACGACCAGTTTCAGCTTAAGGAATGTGTACACTACCACAGATCTACTGAAGTCTGGACAGGTATGGGACGGACATCATCCAGAGTGATTTTTCTCATCCACCTTTCTCAGGCCTGTGTGTGTGTGTCAGCTCTGTGTCAGTGTGTTAGTGTGTGTGTCAGCTCTGTGTCAGTGTGTTAGTGTGTGTGTGTCAGCTCTGTGTCAGTGTGTTAGTGTGTGTGTGTCAGCTCTGTGTCAGTGTGTTAGTGTGTGTGTCAGCTCTGTGTCAGTGTGTTAGTGTGTGTGTCAGCTCTGTGTCAGTGTGTTAGTGTGTGTGTGTCAGCTCTGTGTCAGTGTGTTAGTGTGTGTGTGTCAGCTCTGTGTCAGTGTGTTAGTGTGTGTGTCAGCTCTGTGTCAGTGTGTTAGTGTGTGTGTGTCAGCTCTGTGTCAGTGTGTTAGTGTGTGTGTGTCAGCTCTGTGTCAGTGTGTTAGTGTGTGTGTCAGCTCTGTGTCAGTGTGTTAGTGTGTGTGTCAGCTCTGTGTCAGTGTGTTAGTGTGTGTGTGTCAGCTCTGTGTCAGTGTGTTAGTGTGTGTGTCAGCTCTGTGTCAGTGTGTTAGTGTGTGTGTGTCAGCTCTGTGTCAGTGTGTTAGTGCGCTTGTCAGCTCTGTGTCAGTGTGTTAGTGTGTGTGTCAGCTCTGTGTCAGTGTGTTAGTGTGTGTGTGTCAGCTCTGTGTCAGTGTGTGTGTGTCAGCTCTGTGTCAGCGTGTTAGTGTGTGTGTCAGCTCTGTGTCAGTGTGTTAGTGTGTGTGTCAGCTCTGTGTCGGTGTGTGTGTGTCAGCTCTGTGTCAGTGTGTTAGTGTGTGTGTGTCAGCTCTGTGTCAGTGTGTTAGTGTGTGTGTGTCAGCTCTGTGTCGGTGTGTGTGTGTCAGCTCTGTGTCAGTGTGTTAGTGTGTGTGTCAGCTCTGTGTCAGTGTGTTAGTGTGTGTGTGTCAGCTCTGTGTGTGTGTGTTTGTGTGTGTGGGCGGTAAAGACAGGCCTGGTACTCACTCTTTGCTCTCGTGGGCGTTGGTCTGAGGTACTGGCTCCGTCAGCTTCATCTCAAACTCATTGCAGCGCAGCGCCACCTGCTGGTAGTGGTTGATGAGGGCGAAGAGCGTGTCGAACACCAGGTTGTCCGTCAGGTAGAACTTGGGGCTGCCCGCCTCCTGGCGGGAGTGGATGCGACAGTGCTGCACCCGGCCCGAACGCCTGGGGAGAGACACAACACGCACAGCTGAGAACACGAGAGAGAGAGAGAGAATGGTGGTCCGAACCACTGCAAAAGTTAAAGCGTTGCAAAACCCGAGGATATCTTCCTGTTCTTTCCCAGATATCCACCATGGGAGCCGCCCTCCAACCCAAGAGCTCCTCTCTGCTCCCTTCTCTGGCTATGGTGTGGGCCGTATGCATGTCCATGTCGGTGTGTGTGTGCGTGCGTGTGCATCAGCTCCAGGATTGATTTCCTGTGTGACAGCCCTGCTCCTGGAGGTTAGCTGGGTCAGGCATGCAGCCAGAACCAGGACCACTCAGGCAACTGGCATGGATTGATTGATCGATCATTTGTCAGAGTTGTCATACGACTTTGTACTCTCGACATCCACTCTGTCATCAGGCCTGTTGCCCTGGTTACTTAAGAGCAGGGCATCAGGAGTTTGCTGGGGCTAGTTCTCAAATGTCCTCAAGAGAATCTTGAGGACATTATCTCTTAATAATCACAGTTTGGGATGTTCCTGTATTTACACAACTGTTGAATCGTAAAACGTTGAATAATGACTTTAAAACATAATGATTGTGTGTCGAGTACGTATTTAGAGTGTGTGTGTGCGCGTGTGTGTGTATGTGTCCGAGAGACACTATGCGTGTGCATGTGTGGGGGAGAGAGGGAAAGAGTGTGTGTGTGTGTGTGTGTGTGAAAGAAAGAAGTGCTTACACAAACCACAACCCTGGGTGATAGTGTGAAAACATAATGATTGTGTGTCGAGTACGTATTTAGAGTGTGTGCGTGAGTGTGTGTCCGAGAGACAATATGCGTGTGCATGTGTGGGGGGGAGAGGGAAAGAGTGTGTGTGTGAGAAAGAAAGAAAGAAAGAAAGAAAGGAGAGCCTACACAAACCACAACCCTGGGTGATAGTCTGAAAACGAGGCCCTTTCATCTACCTGCCTACCCAAACACCCCTCCTCTCTCCACACACACACGCACACACACACACACACACACACACACACAAAACAAACAAACACTACCATGACACCAAGAAATCAAACCCATCTCCTCAAACCCAAACAAAGAGCGTCCCTCCTAGCAGGAGGACGAGCGCATACCAGAAGGAGAGCGTGTAGTCTCCCACGAAGGTCTCGCTCTCTCGGACCAGGAAGGAGCCGTCGGGGGCGCCCGTCTCCAGGCAGTACTCCGACAGCAGACGCTCCGCTATCTGGCGCCCGTCGCGCCCCGCCCCCAGCTTCCCGTGGAACCACTTCTCCGTCACGTGCTGGTCCATCCCGTTAGACACCTGGAGGGGGGGGGGGGGGGGACCAGAAGAGGAAGAGAGATACTGTTGTTTATCTTAAGTCAACGTCAAGAGAGAGTCGATTGACGTGTGTGACCCCGGGGGGCGGGGGGATGGGACGATGCGCGCCAGGCCTTCCTCACCTCGCGGTGCTCCTCCTCGTCGTCGTTGCCCTGGTTACTGGAGGTCTCCTCGGAGTAGTAGATCTTACTGCTGGTGAGGACGAAGAAGTGGGGATACCACTCCTGGAGGGGGGGGAGGGGAGACACAGACACGTCATGGCTTCACCACGGAGCACAGGGGGTAAACATGGGCTGGATGCATCGCCACTATGGGCTGCAGATCTAGCTTCGGTTCGTGTAAAACGTTTTTTGTTCTGAGGGATAAAAAATCTTTTTTATTTTATTTTCGATTTTCAAGGTATTTCTTCTTTATTTTGACAGAATTAACTCTGCACAAACATGCTTACATACACTAAACTTGTAAGTAAGTATGTGGATATATGACTGTCAATATGTGAATAACTATGTGGGAGTAAACTTCCAATTGTTGAAGTACAGACAAATATAATGCAAATGCATCATGCTCTCAATGGAATCCATTTAAATGGGTTTTAAGTCCAGTCTGGTTCTGCATGGGACCACTCACATGGTTGATGGGGTCTTCCAGGAACAGGATGCCGTTCTTAATGGAGTTGCTGATGTCGTTCTCAGAGTAGGGTGTGGAGGTGGACACCTCCTCATAGGCACTGCCCTCCGCCAGCTTCTTATGCTGCAGGCCAGGAAGAGGACGACAAGAGGTCAACAGTGCCTGCCTGACTCAACCGACCGACACTGAGGGCCTCATGTACGTACATTTGCAAACGTAGCGTTATCAGCGCCATGGCCAACCTGCAGATTGCGCACGCTGTGATACTTCAGTTTACGTCGTATTTACGAAACCTGCAGGTCATCGGGTAATCAGCGCCTTTCTCCGCCCACTATACCGTACATTGCGAGCATTTAAATGCGCAATTGAATGGGCCTCTTTTTCTCTTTCTATCATGGATCAGCCACCAAAGTCAAAACAGCGATGACTGTTTGAAATGATCCTGATGCCAATATTTGTAATGTAGCGAGGAGTTTAACAACTGCTGGAATGGAATGTGAACGCTGAGTCGGAGATTCGATGTAATCTTTGATTTCTTCCAGTAACTGTAATATTGCATGGCTGCTTAATCTGTAACGCATAATGATTTCGTGTTCACTCACTCACTTCCTGGTTTACACCTGCTTTTAACAGGCGGAGAATTTTCACCGCAAAATAGAGGTGTGCTTTCACAGGTTTTTGTACATACCGCGGAATACATAAATAGGCGCACTTTACGCATCCCATCTCTTTATGGGAAACTCCCACTTTCCGCTTGACCCTCCCGTGAATGCATATGCATGACACGGAAAAGCGCAATTTGCCATTTTCAGTTCCCGCGACAGGCAGTCTGCGCTTTTACCTCAGTGCGGCATGTTTGTACATACCTCTCCATGCTTTTACGCGCACGTTGCGAAACAAATACGCCTGAAGTGGGCGCAAAAGCGTTAGTACATGAGGCCCTCAGCCTCATCGAACCAATCGCGTCAGACCATAACACGCGCTCGCTTCTGTTTCGAAAAAACCCGTCCATGCCCAGCATAGCGTTTTGCGCAAAAGAACTACAAATCCCATGTGGATGGGCCCTGTCGGCAGGGGGAGGGGGCGTACCTTGATGAGGATCTTCCTGCGGAGCTGACTGGGCGAGGGCAGGCCGTCGGCCGAGATGTCCACAGCCTTGGTGAGCAGCATGTCTCCGAACACCTTCTTGAAGAAGGTGGCCATGTTCCTCTGCTGCACGATGCTGCAGTGGTCCTCGATGGAGAGGATGACGGGGTAGCTGGGGGCAGGAAGGAGGAGGAGGGTGAGAGGGCTGTGGAAGTGGACGCTCGAGCGCCGGGCAAACGGTGCTTTGGTGCGGTCGTCTGTGAGCGGCGTCTTCATGCGTTGGTGGTAGGGTCCGTTTAAGACTGGACGTAGAGCAACAGCCCTCGGCAGTCTAGGCGCACACGCACAGACAGACAGACAGACTCACTCAGACGTGACGAAGGCGTGTTCCTTGATGGTTGTCAGGACATCACAGAACTTGATCTTGGTCGTGAGAGTGTGCCCGTGATAGATTACTGGCATTCCATCCGGGCCGTCCCAGCAGTCCACTGGAGAGAGGACACACACACACACACGTGATTTCAGGGCATATTTTAGAGTGGGTGGTGATTAATACAGTGATCAGGCAGATGTCTGTAAGTGCAGACATCTGCATACTGTGCAGACAATGTTCTCACGGAAAAGAAGTACCAATAAATTGTCAGGCTAATCCCTCTGCAGACAGACAGACAATAGAGTGTGTTTATCATTCCGTGGAAGCTTTCACGTCGAGTGAAAAGGTCAAGCCAGCAGGCTTGTATTTACACTGGCATAACAAAGTACTGAGGCAGACTTCAGACGTACTCTGAAAGTACCTCAGGTACCTATTGCAACCTGTCTGACCAGTGTTTAGGAGACAGTGGGTGCATCCTTTTGATACGTTTTACAGTTATGTGGAAGGTTGGGCAAGAAGGAGGGGGCAGGTAGGTAAATGATGCGACTTGAATAAGGAGGGGTGGTTGGTATGTGTGTGTGTGTGTGTGAGTCTGTTTACACTCACACTCGATGCAGCGACAGCCCATCCTTAGACAGCGCGAGTACGCCTCCAGAGACGACTCGCTGGAAAATTGGTCTCCTGTCAGGTAGCTAAAAATAAACACACGCACGTCAGAGACACACACACACACACACACAGGCAACATCTCAATAGCGTGGAGGTGCACCTCCTCCTTTCATCTGAGCCCCTCTGAAGAAAGACACAGGCTGACGAGACGTTTCCATCACTAAAACCTTCAGAAACACCCACACTTTCCTTTCACAAACACACACTGGGCAAAAAAAGAAAAAAAAAGCTATAATAACCCTTTCTGTTTGTGAACATTTACTCTCCCTGCACATTCAGTCAGTCAATTCAAAGTTAATCAAAGCAACGTGCAACGCGGTTCCTACTAGTATTGTTTCAGGGCTCTCGCACAGCAGTTAATATGTGAACTCCCACATGGGCTTTCAATGGGAGGAAAATGCTCCTTTTCCTGCATTCAAAAAGATGTTGGGGAAAAAATGTCATTATCTAGAGGGAAATCCACAACAGTCGACTTTGACTGACCAGCCGATTGTAGTTGTGGAACCACAAGAGCTTTCATATCGTTGGTCTGCTCCTTCTGAAAACAGTTGGGCTGGGATATTCTGCTTCAATAATAATAATAATAATTAAAAAAAAATATTTTGCACTTTACATTACAGAAATCTCAAATTGCTACAGAGCGTATAATAATTCAAATTAAAAAGAATCAAAGTTAATAATGACAATTTGAAAAAAGATCAAGCTCAATAAATAGTTAAAAGGATAACCTATAACATACATTTAGTAAAAAGCTTCTTTCTTTTTTTTTTAAGATGACGTTGTGTTCTTGGGCAAGGCACTTCACCCTACTTGCCTCGGGGGAATGTCCCTGTACCTACTGTAAGTCGCTCTGGATAAGAGCGTCTGCTAAATGACTAAATGTAAATGTTCCACAGCCTCGGAGGAGCAGATGAAAAGGCCCCGTCACCCATGCTGCACAGCTTGGTTCTGGGGGCTTGAAGGGCGTTTATGGTTGCAGACCGGAGGGTGCGTGAGGAGGTCTGGGGGGTGAGGGGTTCCTGTAGGTGAAGGGGGGGCATGTCCATGAAGGCACTGGTGGGTGAGGAGGGAGACCTTCTATTCAGTTCTGAGAGGGACAGGGAGCCAGTGAAGAGATTTCCGGATGGAGGTGATCTGATCATACTTGCGCACCCTCATCATGCTTTAGGACCTAAAGCAAACATTGCTCTGCTAAATGAGTAAATGTAAACATTGCTTTGCTGTGATGGGTGGGGTTGGGTTACATGGGCATGCAAACGTGAAAAGTGGGACACTGCGAGAATTCGTCGTGACTTTTGCTCGAAAGCGCAAAAAGGTGAATGTTGGGATTGCCGGTTCATTTTGGAATGCGTAACCGAAAAGCTGAAATCCCTCCATGACGTCAATCAACTGCTGCTGATGCCCGACAAACTCCCATGATGCAACGCTCCGTCTGGTTACCCAGTCTGATCTAAATTTGAAAAATGATCTAACCCGTGTTTCCATAGAAGTACTCAAACAACACTGCATGTTAAGTGTCAAAACATGACTCGATCCGGTTTGACTGCATTCAATCTGACTAGATAAATGTTTGGCATAACCAAACTTTACAATCAATAACAGCAATACTGGATTTTCCCTGTGAGGCTCGACGTACAGCAACCGGCTCTCATGAAAACGGAACACGAATCCTGTCCTCAAAACTCCCCCAAAGAACCAAAATGACGTTTAAAAACAGAATGACTCCAAAACTCACACAGCGAGAACCACAAAAAAAGGACAGAGTGAACGCAGCGACGAGGAAACCCTGCCATGAAGCAGGCCCTCTCCCCAGACTGCTAGCCAGCAGTGTGTGTGTGTGAGGGGGGGGGGGGGGGGGGGGCTGTTTCCCTTACGTGTTGTGAGAGGAGGAGATCCAGTAGTGGGACAGAGGGTTGTTCATGTCCTCAGGACACACCTGGTCCAAGGTGCAGTCCCAGATGGTGTTCTCCTTGGAGAACAGGTAGGTCAGGAACTGCAGAGTGACAGAGAGGCCGGGACAGGGAGGAACTCGGTGTGATTTACAAAAAGTAAACTGAAAGCACTCGGCAGGGATTTTACGGGCGACGTTGCAGGTGATAACTGACAGAGAGACAGACATTGAGAGAGAGAGAGAGAGAGAGAGAGAGAGACAGAGAGACAGAGAGAGAGAGAGCGCGCGAGAGAGAGAGGGAGAGGAACATGGAGAAACAGACAGAGCGAAAAAGAGACACAGAGAGAAATAATAAAAAAGAGAGAGATGGAGAAACAAAGAGAGAGAGCAGACCTCATCTTGGTGGAAGTAGGGCTGCTCCACCTCTCGCAGAGGATCTTTCAGGTAACCAAACATGAACTCCTGGACCTTGTTATTGTCCGAGGCCCATAACTCCTGCAAACACACACACTGCACTTTACACATCGAGTCCTACCATTGTTTAGGAATGTTAGCTCTTAGTCACAGCTGAACTACCTTTTGGGAGTCCAAGAGAAAGCTCTTAAAGTCTTCTAGAGAGATTCTCTGGTCTGGTCTGTTGATGAACCTTGGAAAGGGAGAACGGGTAGTGTTTCTCAACGCGTGCCACGTTTAGCTCATGTGCGTGTATGTGTGTGTTGACGTATAAACTTACCTCTGCAGAAAAGGAATCTCCATCTGAAAGAGGAATAGCGAAAGCACATTGTTTACTGCGCGACAGTAGCCTTCTGTACATCTAGAACATGCTGGCACAGCTGTATTAGAAGGGACCCCAGTCCAGCCTGCTGAGTCATGGGAGACACTGAGGTCATCTGCTCTGCCTGACCCCAGCCAGCCCATCTGTCTGTGTGTGTGTGTGTGTGTGTGTGTGTGTGTTGGTCCATAGGCCCTAATGGCCTCCACCAGAGGGGTTAGGTGGGTTCTTAACTGATCCGTATTGATCTGGCAACCATTTGAGAGTATATCTAGCTGTCTGTGTGTGTGTGTGTGTGTGTGTGTGAGGAGATGAGGCCAGGACAGTGTGGGGACACACATATCTCGAGGACGTCAGGTTGGTACTCACAGACTTCTGAGCGTCAAACATCAGACTGCGGTAGAGCTGGGCGAACTGGCTGAAGGACACATCCCCGTTCCTCAGCTCAGAGTCCTGACACAGACACGGGGGGGGGGGGGGGGGGGGAGAGAGAGACAGAGAGAGATGATTCAATTACTATCCTCTTTAATACCGTTACTGAGTTACACCAGGGGTCTGCAGGGTTTTTATATGTAAGAGGTAGCTGGAAAGAAAATGTGCTGTCGAGTCACTCGTTAACATTTTCTCCCAGGATTCAGTATAAATGAAAACCTCCCCAAAAATCACACAAGGTAGGAATTTGGAATCAAAATGAGGTTTGAAAGTTGTTTTGTGGGGGGGGGGGGTTGGTAACAAGATGAGCATTTTCACTTTAGCAGTTTATTTATTTGATGTGCCGCACCACGTAGCATTTTCTCACAATAGCCGTGCTAGCACAACAGAGCAGGCAAAACCACTTGCCTCACGCTTGGGAATATTAAAAAAAATCCATATCCCACTCATCATGGAAAGTGTATATTTACTGCGTTCTCTTGCCTGGCCCAGCTGTGTGCTTCCCCTACCGTGGTGGTAGCAGTAGAGCAGTACTCTGGTAACCTTTATTGTTAGCTTCTACAGAACCCAGCTAATGTAAGCACGGTTTTCCAAAGAAAGATTGCACTTGCTGCAAGGTGATGTTGTAGTGTGGTAGAGGGTTGCTGGGTGGTGTAGTGTGTGCGCGTGTGTGTAGGAGGGGGTAAAGTTGGGGGATGTTACCGGAAGTTTCTCTCGGAGGAACCTCATGTTTGGGACCCTGTAGTTGACCTGGCTCAGCATGCTCTTCACATCCTTGCAGGATATCCTAAAATACGAACATGCAGATTCATGTCAAATACACGGACAGGAACACGCATGCTACGCAAAGCGCACACGGACAGACGCACACGGCAGAATAAACATGCAACGACCTCAATACGCCCTCTGAGTGGCAACAACTAATAACAAAATCATAATAGTAAAACGCCAATAATCATAGTAATCACTTGTACTAATAATGATGCTATTTTTCTTTTTACGGCAAAACATTGGTCGACTAAACACAATGGAACCACACAATGCAATCGCTTCAAGGTTAGTGTGGGTAAAAGCCTTGTAACAGCCCCCTTCACGGGGGTCGACAGACGGACTATTATGTCTCTCGGTTCTCTCTCTGTCTCTCATCCACACCACTGTTTCCTGCAACAGGAAGAGGGACTGCTGTGTGGCTGAGTGGTGAGTTCCTTAGATCCACCTCACCAGCACACCGACACTAGTACAGGAAACCACCTACAGACTGAAGAAGCATCCAGCGTTTGCGTCGTTTCAAAAAGCATCAAATAAACTTACTTGTCCTCACGGTTGCGGTCCACAGCATAGAACTGCTTTCGTAACCACCTGGAGGCAAGACGCATAGGAACGCATGTGACCTTGGCTTTCAGAGTCACGTGTAAGATTTGTGGCTTGAATTGCAGGTTCAATGGTGAGCCAATGCATGCGCTTTGACAGTCGTGTTGAGGGTGTGTGTGTGTGTGTGTGTGTGTTGTACCTCTCTATCTGTAGTGGTGTGGGGGATTTGAGTGTGTCTTCAACCAACCAGGTCAGACCCTTCACCCACATGGTCATCTCCTCATCAGACGTAGCTGGGGGAGGTAATGGGGGTAGGACAGAATTTTAAGCTCAAAGCAATTCACATGCACGTCTGTGCGAGGCCTGTGCATGTGCATGCATACAGAGAGAGAGACAGAGACAGAGAGATACACAGAGAGAGAGACAGAAAGAGCGAGAGAAACAGAGAGAGACACAGAAAGACACAGAGAGAGCATTCACCTGCCAGACTGAGGGCTTTCAGGCGAAACTCTGTGCCATGCAAGATGACAAAGCAGTGTGCCTGGTCTAGCCGACCAGCAGAGTCCTCCACATAGCGCTCAAAGTCCCGGGACTTCTGTCCAGGGCGGATCTCCTTGATCTCTCTGATGTCAACTGACGAGGAACACACAAAGAGGCTCGATTACACCACAAATAACCAGCATTACAATACCTGATACCAGCTCGTTAAAAGGGCATTCAGTGAGAGGAATGTTCCGGACATGACAAATCAGATGACCCCAACAAGGGAAGCGAAGCGCTAAATAGTCACCCAATCCCGAGGTGCTTTGGGGACAGGACAGTCACGAGACGAGGAGGAAACAGTTGGGGAAATTGAGACTACGCCACAGCACCTTCTCAGTGACACCAGGTACAGCTGGTTTGGAGGAATCCAGAGAGAATGGAAGGGAAAAACTGCTTCGGGGTGAATCCTGTAGACGTTCAATGTAGAATCTCCAGCATATAACTTTGCTAGCGGATAACTAACTTTGCTAACCAGAGGTTGGTCTCTGGAGCACATCTTAGCTGCTGCCTAAAAAGCACAGGGAGATCTTACCACGTAACTGATTTGGAAAACCACGGGGCGAAACTAAATCGACACAGAAATAAGCAGCAGCTAGGGAGTAAAAGCCCCAACAGTCAGAAAATCCCATTCTTCAGAACAGGGGATTAGCCAATGGCAGGGACTCCTAATGGCAGACCTAGAGACAGCTCCAGCTCATGCAGCTGATTGGATGGACCGAACTACAGTCTCATTCAAGAGCTTGTGACCGATCTCTCGCAATAGGTTTTCTATTTATCCGACAATAAAAAGGGGAAGACTTTTTACTTAAGAGAGTGTGTCCTTTCCTTTGTGGGACTCCACAAAGGGAAGGTTCACATTCATCTGAATCCATATTCTTTGTTTATGATCGTGTACGCTTGTCACCAACAAACTATGGTATACTGGCACACAAATACCTGATATGACTAGTGCCCAAACTGAAACTCTTGCCCAAATGTCAGGAAAACAGACATTATGATTACCATTGATTAAGACAAGTTGCTCTATGGAAACAACAGTTAAAATATAAAATGAACCATCCAAGCTGAAATCCTCATTCAACAATGTTTTTTTATGGAGATTCAGATAGAACTGAAGATTTGACAAAACACTGAGTCACTCCCAAAAGTATAAAACAGATGAGACTCCTTATTAAAGCTGCCCACACTTGTGCATGAACAGAGAAATCACAGGTTACCGGTTTGTGGTCTCTGTAAAACGGGTCGGGCAATATTTTCCTCCTTAAATAAATAAAATCTCATTTTTTATAGCCCTTTTTACAAGTAGCGTCCCAGAGGGCTTCACATACGCCCATAAAACTGTCCCTCAACCAACAGGGTTTTGGTTGGATGAAACCAACACAGGACAAGGAAAACTGTATTTTAAACTAATGTAACTTGTTCTTTAAATGTATTCGACTACACAGAGCTGGAAGACAATCAACTCATTGTAGTTCAGGAGACAGCAGTACGGCAAGTGTCTTAATTCTTTTTGATTAGTAAACCAGAAAATAGCACTATAGCTAGCAGAGGTCACATGGAACAAGCACCAATTGTGATCTCAATGTGTTGATGAATGTAAAACAAAGTTTCATTGTATTTGCATGTATTCTTTCATAATTGTATGGTTTTTGCCTCTTCTGCCTCACTGTTTAATTCACACTCATCGGAATAAAGATGTAATACAGCACACTGACATTTCTTTTGAGAATATGAGACAGAGAAAAGGTGTGTGCGAGAGTGTGCGTGTGTGTGTGTGTGCGCGCAGGAGTGTGTGTGACGGAGCGCTCTTCTCCTGCTCCTCTTCCTGCCCTGACCACACATCCTGTGCCGCGTCGCACATCTGTGAGTGCCTCTGTCTAAACTCCAATGACCGTCTTGCTGCATCTTCTGCTCTAGGCTCCCTCTAGAAGAACCTTTCAAACGCTGCAGAAAACACACGCCGACTGCAGACGACGACTGACTGAAATCGAGCAGAAGAGTCGCCAGCACGTAACCGATATTGTCAAAATCTCCTTCGGGAAATCTAAGATGGTCAAAAAGGTGTCACCTTTCTGCAACACTTCCTCCTTCCCTCCTGGCAGCCTAGTTTCACTACAGGACATGGGGGGGGGGGGGGGGGACAGCCCTGAACATCAAGAAACC
This sequence comes from Osmerus mordax, assembly GCF_038355195.1. Taxonomy (NCBI): domain Eukaryota; kingdom Metazoa; phylum Chordata; class Actinopteri; order Osmeriformes; family Osmeridae; genus Osmerus; species Osmerus mordax. The sequence goes on along the minus strand of NC_090056.1, from coordinate 5,096,706 downwards.
CATTTGCACAGATTTATAGACCAAAGCAAAGACCTTGCAGGTTTTTTACGTCTTGCAGAGGAAGCATGACCTCCTTACAGCATGTTCTAATATCCCCCACACTTGATCCATATCACTACATGGTGCTCTTTAAGAGATATTGCCGCTATTTTCTCCACACAGCACGTTGCAAGCTTTCAGGCAGAGCACCGTGTTTGGGCTCCTCTGAAGACCGATGCTGGGATTCCTGTGTTGCTACAGAGCCGGTGAAGATGACAGACAGGGAAAGAAAAACAGAGGAGAAAGGGAAAGCCATGGCGTGCACGAGATTTCAAAGAACTTCGAACGGTCGACGTGCCAGTCGGATGCTGTCGTACTGTCAAGATTAAGAAGTGAATGTCCCGTGCATCTATGGAGCAGGGTTCTGGTTTGTTAAGATTTTTACCGGGGTTACATGGTCGATACTTTGCTGTTTGTGTACAGTATTTGATCACATTTACAAATTTCTGGTCCGAGTCCAGCTAGTCCAGTCTGGATCTGTTCTAAATGTTTGTGTAAAGAGTAAAGTAGCCGACTAAGGAAGAAATGATGAGTTGTGCAATATCCAATCGCATTTTAAGATATTGTCCATGTGTAAAAAGTGCAAGTGTTTCTGTTCAGTGGTCAACGGTACATTAACCGTTACTGTAACTGAGTTGAACTGGTTAAACTCACTCCAACCCACCCCTGCCGTGGAAGCACTAAAGGCGTGGTTTTCAGTGGCGTCGCTGGTTAAAGCGGTGTTTATAAAAGGTGGTAGTCACGTTTGCAAGTCAGAGGTCCAGAGTTCAAACCCCAGCAAGGGCGAGATCATGTGGAAGTGAACGAGGAGCGACACGAGCAACACCTGTTATACCACGAAAGGCAACTTGGCTAGGTTTGCTCATCTTCATTGCCCAGCATGTGCCCTTGACACGTAACCTTGACTGAGTCTGGTTCTATAGATAGACATAAACCCATCATCGATCGTCGCCAGAGATCTGCTTGGAGGGACGTCTCAGTCTTCACTCCATCCAACAACATCCCAAAACAACAACGTAGAGACCGAACAACCACCTAGCTTAGCAACACAATGTTGCTGGCTACTGTGGAACACAGGTACACTGGAGATACAAATCTGTCAGTCAGCCAATCACATCGTCCAACACCACTTGCATCTTGCCAGACCCACATTGAAAATCAATGAACTGTCCAGTACATAAAAGTCGAATAACATCGTATGATGGTTCAACAATAACAAAACATCACATTAGTAAACCTGCGTGATGTGTACTTGACTAAACACAACAACACCAACACAGTAAGCATAACAATCCGATTTGAATCAACAATGCAGATTAATATGAATATGAAGACACCATAGAATGTCTGGCTGTATACTGTGCTGTTCTATGCATGTCAGGTGTGAATGTAAACGATGGTGTTCCATAACTCGCCCCAGTATTACATGACACTGGCCTGAGTCTGTATAGTATGGAAGTAGTCCATGACAGTAATGACAGCCCACATGCATAGGCGGCCTGAAAGTATCTAGTATTTATTTAACTTTGTTTATCTTTTTCAATATACTACCCCAATGAAGTGGTAGGTTAACTGAGGGTTTCTGAAACTCGGTTTCCAAGAAGCGCATAGACATAACAAAGACAACAGCAGTGTGCGGCACAGACCAGCCATCCCATAATACACACACACTGAAGAGGACTCCTCACTGCTTAGTCTGAGCACTGGTTCCCCCCCCCCCCCAAAAAGGGAAACCACAAAGTAGTGACACATGCAAAAGAGACTACGTGTCCGTTTTGGGTTAGCGCAATGATGTGGTGTGTTCGACAAGTTTTACAGTACAATAAGACTGTGACGAGGCTCGTTTGAGAAAGAACGTTTTTCAAAGGTGTTCTGTGACTCTGTTTTTGTTGCGCTAGATGGTTGGTTGGCAAGTGTAGTTGGTTTGCTGACACTGAAAGCTCAGTCTTAGCAAAAAGTAGAGCTACGCAGAGCACGAACTGGGACTTGAGCAGTTGCAGTGATTTAAGGACTGGATCCTGAAGATAAGGTCACTGTAGACACAGTCCAACTGGGCAGCTGTAATGCTGTGTAACTTCTGTATAACTGGAGCACTGATATAAAATATTCAGCCATTGGAGTTAATCGAACCGTACTTCTACAGCAGTTTATTAACATCGGCATGATAACCAAACAGTAGAATGACGGTATTGACACAGCAGTGTGCATGCAGTTTAGAGTCTCAAAATGGGATCAGAACATGTTCTATTCATGTTGTTCACCACTTTGTAACTTTGCAAACAAGACTTCAAAGTGGCATGTCTGACATTGGCAAAACGTATGTAAAAGGAAGAGATGCTTCTGTGAATGCGGGCCCAAACCAGAAACGTTGCTGGCTGATGAACACAAAGGAGCATATTCATTAGAAGTCAGCTGAGGTCCTTAAAAATGTGCCACCTGTGTGTACTAAATTCAGTTTAGTAAGACTACATATAATAAATGATGATAACAGATTAGGTACATTAGGTTGGCATTGCTTTCAGTGTTTCAAAAAAAGAACATTACGGTATCATTGTTGGCCAATGGCAGATTATGGAAATATTATGTTACAATGTTTAAAAAGTGTTTCTACAGCAGAGCGATAATGTTGTTTGCATTGTGGGAAAATGGACTTTCCCAAAAACACGACAACGAGATGCGCAAGTAATTTGAATAAATAAAAATGCACACTGCAAGGCATTAAGGTTAAAACTAGTCTCCTCAGGCAATCAACAATCGGGCCGAATAGCGATCGCAAAGTGGTTCTAAAAACAATCCTACACTTCCAGAAAATCCGTGACCGTGCTATTTCAGTAAGCTACATAACAAGCCCGTCTTCGAAGCCATTCTATCAACTGTACTATCAAATTACAAATATGACCTCACATGGAACCATACCTATCCACCTATTCACAGTAGCCTGTCGGCGAGCATGCCTTACAACAAATGGTCTACAATCTTTTCTTTTTTTGCTAACACTGCAGCATCCGGAGCAGAGTGCAGCTGTGCAGGAGACATCCTGCCACCCAGGAGACAGCGGAATCAACGGATTGCAGCGAGGCCTCTCTCGTAGGTCGGACACAATGTTCGGTAAACGCAGAAGGCCCAAGATGCCTCGTGTTTGATAGGACATTGTCTGCAGAACCATGTCGCGTGTTACTCTTCCACTTCCGAGGATAACAGTTTTGTTTTCTCCCATTGTCTTTCTTCCAACTAAGTCAAAACTGTGTATTCTTTTTTTTTTGTTCCTTCTCCAGACTTGATTGTACGCTATGCTGCAAGATTAAGCTGAATGCAATTCAAACGTCAGTTTCATCGAAGCTTTGTTGTTCTTTGTAAATGTTTCTACTTATGATAAGTAAACAGTCCATTTTTAGGATAGTTACGTCACTACATAACCTGTTTGACGAGTAGGTAAAAGAAGCATAAAAATAGCAGTGTGTTTCCGACCCTTCTGTAACAGAAATCTGTTTCACCCTTCAGGCTATATTTGAAGTGGGTTAGACCCATTGATACTACATTTCATATCTTGAGATCTTTGTTCAAACAATGGATCCTAGGGCTGTGGCATTATAAAAATCACTAAAATTATGATGAAATTCTCCATTTTCATTTGGCTTACTTCTAGTTCATGCTATGTCTCCAAAAAATCTACTGAGGGAATTACAGTGTCTCCTGAAATTTATGTTTTCTGTTAAGTTGTTGTTCGGTTTTTCACCAAACTGCATTAAAGTGCCAAATGGTGTTTACCACAGGTTTCAACCTAGTTATCCAGGGCTAACTTCAGAAAACAATGGTTAATATAGAAGTCAAACATCTGAACTACAATGACATTTCAATGTCTTGTCCATATTTTGGAAAAACTTGCAATGGAGCAAGGCATACCCAAACCTGACCCTACCCATTGTTAGTCCACCTGGAGGTGTGAAAGGTCATACTTACTCTCCCCCTCGATTTTATCTGTGCCCCGGGTCCATATAATTGTCCTTGTCTCCAACTTGACTTGAAATGTCCTCCTCTCTGGCCGCTGGGACTTCTTTGAGTAAAAAAGTGTCAACACTGTTCCCAGCTCCAGATCTCGATAAAGATTGTTTATCTCCGTGTCATTCTCTATCCAAGGCACAGGTCCGTTGGAAAAGAATCCTGTGGTTCCCGCCATGTCCACTTCCCTCGTTTGTTGTCCTTTTCCTTCCAGATTAATTTACATAACCCAGTGATGGACAGGGATACCTACAAGGGAAGAAGGAGTAAACGTGTGAAACCATAGGAGTTTAACGCTTTATCTACTCTGTCAAAACCATGCACTTGCGGACATATGAACCCACAAGGCTTACCCTGGTCAAATGTGTCTTGTATTCCAGACTAGCAATGTATCGTTAGTCTTTTCATATGAGAAAGCATGCATAATCAGCAGGCCTATATATCAGAAAACAAGGAGCTCTTATCATCATGTTGTGCCAAAACATTGCCATGCTGTTCGCTCATAGCCTTACAAGAGGCCTACAGGTGATGATATGACAGCTGCACACAGCATGATTCAGGCAAATCCAACACAGGCCTACTATGGGGAAATAAACGGATTAGATAACTTTTCTCACGATGATGAACTAAAATTCCACAGGTATTAACTACAATCCTAGCACGTTTAGTAGGATAGTTTAGACAGATGTTTCGCCGAAGGATTCGGGAAATCGTTCCTCCCTAAACTTCAAAGTGTCCTTCCATGTCCAAACGTTGTCCCTTTTGTAGCAAGACAATTACCTGATACAAAATAACAGTTGCTAAGATCTATATGTTGGTTAGAATTGCCCATCTATTTGAGGGTGGTTCGGCCAAGAATGGCTAATATCCCCACCGACAAAACCAGGGTAGCAAAAGCTTTCCCTGATGTTTTTCCGTCTTTGCTGGAGCCTAGATATTCCTTCTCCTTACCGTCTGAAATTTCAACGGGAACACGCGAGCAGCACAACAAGAGCGAACAACAGGGAGTATCGCCGCAATCTCGGCGACCGCATTTCAGACGGTTCAACTTGTCCTCCCGACTTCCCCTTTTCCGTGGTTATATCATAGTAGGCCAGAGCGAATGCGTTCCTGTCCTGAGAAAGATCCTCTTTTCCTTTCGGGTCCAGTAGCCGTCATCCATCGAAGGAGAGAGCCATATGCAAGTTTGTCGGTCTCCGCCAGGCAGGCACAGTTCGGGCCCTTCCCCCATCCGGCCCCTCTGTACAACAAAGCATCAGATAGATCGGCCTCTTAAAGATACAGCAACTTTCCACATGTTAGCTGGATCACTTCAGAATGATCTAGCCTATTATTTCCTCTTAGTGACCATAGCTAATCACCACTGGTTATTGAAACCATGTAATACCAAATAATTGGTAAAAGACCAAGACACATAGGCCTAATTCAAATAAAAGTAATAGCTTATTATCATCACTGCAGAACAAACGAACTGCTTCCCCAATATTTTCAATTTTCAGGTCATATTAGCCAACAATTGCATGGGAGTAAGAGTTGGACATGGTCCATATAACCAGTTCAAGTACAGTCTGGTGGGGCTAAGCCTACGACTGCTGGTTACGCCTTTTTGTTTTCGCATTCCAGTCGTGCATGAGTAGGCCTACACCTACATGGTGGCCTGTGCGCTGTTTCGGGGCTCTCACGCTCAGTATTGCCCCCATTCTTTCCCCCACTTTGACAAATACCCGCATGTTTAGGACAAGAGCCCGTGTTGTTTTCACCGTCAGGTGAGTAAGACTGAAGCCCAGTTTTGGACTAATAATCATTAAATGAATTGCCCGTCCTCCCTTCATCATGGTAACATATTTGACATATTTAAAAGGAGTTATAAGGTTATTATGAGCAGACTATTTCCCCAGCTACTCTACTGTTCTAAAACGAGACAATTCAAGAAGATCTACATTACTTCAATGTTTTGATAGACTTGAGACAGATTTGATGACCAGTTTAAGTCTGATGCAACCGTGATGCACAAACATACAGCATGTGAAACAGGATCCTTATAGTAGACCTATCAGTCAGCACAAAACATTACCTCACCCTCTCCTAAAGGCAATCAGATCGTTGAGAATTGGATTGCGACCGCTCCCCCCGCTCCCCCACCCCACCCCACCCTGACCCGACCCTCCCCTCAAAGACCACTGTTAATTATCTTACAGGATTCAATTTCTTTTTGTGTACTGGGAACTTTAATGAGTAACTCTTAACTCTCTCTCTCTGTGTGGGTGTCTCTTGAATAATGTTTTAATTTAGGTAATTTCAAGTGTGATCTCATTATTTGTTAGAAAGGAAACCCCATGAAAACCACCAAACACAGTTGAAGCCATGGAATCAGCTGAAAGTCGTTTTTTTATTCTAAAATCTACAAAGCCAAACAATAAGCAAACAACAGAAGCTGACTGTCTGAGCTTAATGTTTAAAGGATTAACAATGGCAATACATTTGAATACTAAAGTAAGTGCTATTTAAAACGTTTTTCACATTTTGTCAATTATTTCATAGAAGACACTTCATCCTACTCTTTACTGAGGTAAAAAATATAAACATAGTGAAATGATCGAAGTTTTTTTTGGCAAAATCCATATCCCTCACACGTGACCTTATCTTTTCGAAGGACCATTACCTATAGCTCCTAAACACAATGCAACACAGCCTTCTCAAGTAACATTGGGGGAAGGTTTTCCTTTGGACAAATGAAAACACAAATACAAAGTTACAAATACAAGTTAGGGAGGCTTCTTGACCACAGCAAGCGAGTTAGTCTTAGAAAACAGCATAACATGAGTATGTACTGAGAAATATATACATCCCTGAAATAAACGATGAAATGAAAGAAAAATGCAAGTCACATTCTGTGCGCTAAAAGTACATGAGCATAGTGCTAGAGTTTTCCTCTTCGCTGTCTTCACCTTCATCAGGCTTGTCTTCCAGATCTCATATGCATCTCAACACTCCCACGATCTCTACAGGGACTGCACACTCTCACACCCATACGTACGCATAGACAACAATTGTTTCGCATACACATTACAATTACCAGGCGTGCCGTGGGTCCTCTTCCTGTAGAATTCAATACTAATGCATTCTTCTATTATAATATAGAATTTCTCAATAAAGATGTCTCAGTGAGATATAGAATGTGAGAGGCAGCAGAGAAAAAAAGCTGTGACTTCAAATCACAGAGCTCGTTGGCAAAAAGAAAATCCCTCATCTGCTAGGTTTGGTGAAACACACAGCTATGTTTTGCAGTGAGACCCTTTCGGCGATTGGTCAGTTCATTGTCCCGTCTCCATTTATTAATCAGATTTTTTTTATTGACAAAGCCTTGTTTGCCTTCTAATGCCTCCACAATCGCCTTGCTTCTCCTCACTTATTTCTGTGAACTAACGTGTCTACAATCAAAGGTATAAAAGGTTAGCAAAATTATAAACAGAATTTAGAACTCAAAGTCTTTATCGGCCATGTCGATTGCCCAAGCAAACTTCTCTCGCTGTGTTTTGTTGAAGATCTTCTCGACAGGAACGTCATACTTCTTGCACCTGGAAGAAGGAGTAGGCTCTGTAAGAAATGCATTTTATAGAACAATGGTCCAACCTGTGGCAAAAAGCGTAAAATATCTCAAAATGGGCGAAGCACAAAAAAAAACGAATTAAAAAGGCACGAGATTATGTTTCGTTGACGTATCTTTTTGCATGACTAATATGAGTGTCTCATGAAGATCATTTATTCCCCCCACCCTCCCTTTTCCAAGGTAACATGAGTTTATTTAAGGATAAGCCCTATGCTCTACACCAGCCAAACAGGGCTCCACGGAGATGAAGCTAAATGACAGAGTACTCCCTCTCTCTCACTCACTCCCTCTCCCATTCTTTAGACCTGCCACATGTGAAATAGTGCATAAATGGTCCCATTCATGGTCCAAATCTATCTTTCTTATTGACCTTCTCTGGTACCGTTGACTCCCACCCCACCCCAACACATAGACCTGGGGTTTCTCTGCACCACCCATAGGATGGGGTGGGGGGGGGGGGGGGGGGTGGAGGGGGGGGGGACATCACCACACCACCAGCCCCACTAGAAACAGGCATTCCTGCATCCATTGTGCTGGAGAGAGAGGGAGGCCTTCCCAGAATAGTCCTCTGGACCCAGGGTGAGCGAGGGCGGACTGTGGCTCCCTGGTCTCCCAGCCCGGCCCTCCATTCATCCCAGAGACAGTGTGGGGCCGGGCCTCTGCCTGGCCTCCTCGCCCCGGCCTCCCCTCCAGAGGAAGGAGCCTCGTGGTGGGAGGCTCTCCTGCCTCTGAAACAAACCCCATTGTTTCTGATGCGCGCACATTTCTCCCTCCGCTTCCCCCCCCCCCCCCCCCCCCCCCTATCTTCTTCTTTGGTTTTCTCAGCTGCCGCCGTCCCACAATGCAAGAGTGGCTTCCTGCTTCATGTCACCACCGTTGACACCAACTCCCTCACCTCAAAGGCCCCAGATCCTGACAACTCGGTACAGCTGTGCTGTGCTCTGCTCTTTGGAGGCCATTCAAAATACATGCACCTGTCAGCTGTATGACTAGACGTTTTGGTTCATTTTTTATGGGACTGTGGCGTCCAACCTCGGGCATGGGTGGAGGAGGAACGCAGAAAGAAAGCTCCAATTGAAACCATCCGGCAAAGATGAGATTAGAGCCTTTTGTAAGTGGACAGGGGGGGGGGGTAATATGTGAGTGGATGGCAGAGAGAGAGAGAGAGTCCTTCCCTCCATCTTACCATGCCACTGAGATCCGTGGGTCCAGGTAGTTGAGTTTGGAGGTTCCCAGGGCGATCTGCTTGTTCTCCTCTCTGTCTGTGGCCTGCATCTGCAGCCTCATCAGCTGCTCCTCAATCCTCTGCACGGCCTTCCTCTTCACCTCCACGGCCCTGGGCGAGCGCACGCACACACGCACGCACGCACACACACATGCCAAAAAAACAAAACACACAAGCATGCACACATGAAGAGAAGTATGTAGATGCCTATAAACAAGCACACGCGTGTACTTGTCCCTGTGAATAGCATGTGACAGTGGGCCGTCGGTCCTCGAGGACCCACTGTCCTGTATGTTGTGGATGTTTCCCTGCTCCAACCGACTCAAACGAAGTTGTTATCGAGTTTCTGCAGAGCCGAATGACCCATTCACTTGAATCAGGTGTGTTGGAGCAGGGAAACATCTAGAACATACAGGACAGCGAGGCCCCCGAGGACCAGGGCCGAAGACCACTGAGCGGGACACGGCCTAACGAGCAGTATCAATCCGTCTCGGCCCCATCCTGTCCCACTTGGCAGACGTCCTGACGCACTTTTTGCTCTTGTCGTCGTGCGAGGCTTTGTGCTCTGCCTTGGCACTCCTCAGCTGCTTCCTGGCCGCCGACAGCTGCTGCTGTTTCTCGTCTATCTGCCGTCAGGAGACAAAAAGCGCACGTTCACAAGCAGTCCCAGCGAGAGGACAAGTCAAATCCCCTGTCAAATACACAGTGCACGCATGCGTTGTGTCCCAGCATTTTCGTTTTTGTTCAGGATCGACTTGGAAACGAATCCTACTCGGGCGTGAATTTATCCCATGTATTCCACAGAGGTCAATGACGGGATGATATTGCAAGGAGGAGTACCTCGTGGGAATAGATGGTATGTCTGGGTTTACCTTGGTCTGCAGGTTCAGCATGGACTTCTCAAAGGTCTTGGGTGGCGCCCTCTGGTGGTTACAGAGTATAGCGACGGCACGATTGGCCCGGTTGTAAGACAAGATCTGGGCTGGGATGCTCTCATCCGCTGCGCACAGAGGGAGGAGGGAGGAGGGGGAGACATTTGTTTATTATTTACCGACCGAGAATCATGTGAGGACACCATCTGCTACTATTCAAAAACACATTGATTTCAACTGTAAACAAACCCCCCCAAAAATGAATAAAATAAATAAATACGAGAAAATCCAAACAATGATTCCAGCCCGGCACCTTTTCCACTCTGTTCTAGCAGTTCTCAGTGAGCGAGAAGGTGGGTCTGTGGTGCCTATAGTGTGTGTGTGTGTCTCGCCCGTGGGGAGCGTGGGGAGCGATGGAGACCGTCACTCACAGCTGGTGAGCTCCTTGAGCTGCTGCTGGAGAGTGATGGAGGCGTTGTAGGTGCGGAACACCTTGGCTGTCAGCCCGTCCATCAGCTCCTGCAAGTGCTTGTTCAGGATGGACGTCTGGGGGAAGGAGACAGGGATTCACTCCAAATGCAGGGGAGGGGGGGGAGGGGGGGGAGGGGGGGGAGGGGGGTGGGGGAGACCTACAGCAGCTTGACTATGGGCTGGGGTTGATGTGGATGTGTGCGCGCGCGTGTCGCTCGGAGAGTTCCTTGACGCGCTGCTTACATTGAGTCGATCAAACAGGTCGTCCTCGGGCTGTTTGTTCTCCAGGAACAGCTGAAGGTTCTTGAACACCTGGAAAAGAAGACAAACACTCTCGTACAAACGCACTTTCCAGGTTCCTTCCATCGTTCAATATGGCGTCATCAAAGCTGCAGAGGGAGGTGAAGACCAGATGAGGGCGCCCTCTGCTTCCTGTTACAGATGGCATGGACAGGTGTTACGACACAGGTTGGGTGTGTATGTGTACACACCAATGCACGGTGGTGCAGAGAGTCAACGTGTGTACGTGAAGCAGAGAGAGAGTGTGACAGAAGATGTGTGTGTGTGTGTGAAAAGTGTGTGTGTGTGTGTGTGTGTGTGAAAAGAGTGTGTGTGTGTGTGTGTGTGTGAAAAGTGTGTGTGTGTGTGTGTGTGTGTGTGAAAAGAGTGTGTGTGTGTGTGTGTGTGTGAAAAGTGTGTGTGTGTGTGTGTGTGTGTGTGAAAAGTGTGTGTGTGTGTGTGTGTGTGTGTGAAAAGAGTGTGTGTGTGCCAGTAATAGCAGGAAACAGACCTCCCCCTGAGGCAGGGCTGACGGAAAGCCTTTAGGGCTTGGATCACCTGTCTGTGCAAACATCCTCCCCCTGATACACACACACACACACCCTCTCATGCTAACCCTTGCTTAAGCATAAATCAACACCAACCCATTAACAGGCATCAAACAAACCCTTCGTCACTGACTCAACTGCCCTCCTGAAATGGAAAACACGACTTCACAAAACTTCCCCCTCATACCAAAAACCCCCCTACAGTATCTCCACACGCTCCACACGCTTCTCCAAAATCACCCTCCCTCCCTCCCCCCCCTCCCTCCCTCCCCCCCCCCCCCCCCCCCCCTCACCCTCTTCTCCACAGGGATTTTGTTGTAGTAGCGGATGGAGTCCTTTCCCAGGAAGTCAAACTCCACCACAAACTCCTGGTCGTCCATCTTGGGGTACAGCCTGATGTGCTCCACCCTCAGGGAGCAGCAGCCCACCGTGTCGGCCGTCTCCCCCTCCTCCTTCTCGTTCCCCGCCCGCAGGGCCAGCTGGGGGGACACACAACCTGGGTCAGTGGTGTGGAAACAGCTCAACTGTTAGAATAGAGCTGAGTGGAGTCAAGTCGAGTAGAATAGAGCAGAGTAGAGTCAATTAGAGAAGAGTAGAGTATAATATAGTAGAGTCAAGTTGAGTAGACTAAAGTAGAGTACAATAGAGTAGTGAAGTAGAGTATAGACGAGTAGAGTGGATCCTCATGGGGGGGGGTTGCAATGTTACAGTAGCACAGGCAACAACAACATGTTTCATATACAAAACCCCGAATTGAGTCTGGCTACAATATAAATCGACACTATATAGTAGTTCAATTCCGTTAGTCCTGGTAAGTGCAAACATGCTCAACCAGCGCAAAACACTTGTGAGTCAGGTGTGTTGTAGGTGACGTACTACGTATAGCTTTACATATAAACTATAAAACATGAATTTAAAGGCTTAAACCCTGATACCATCACATGAAACATTACATAAAAGTGTTTTATATAGTGTATACTGTAAATGAACCATAAGCTACATAGTCCATCTGATCATTGAAAAACCAGGGTTCACATAAAGGGAGTTTGTTTGACTTCCTGTGGCCCTGTAGTCTGGAAGGCTCCTGGTTCCTGGGGGCCCTCACCTTGTCTATGAAGTAGAGGGCCACGGATCTCTGTCGGATCCTCATCTCCTTGGACTTCCAGTCTTCCCGGTACTGGGCTCGCAGGCGCTCCACACACTTCTTCAAGCGCCGGGCCGTCTCATACTTCTGCCAGTCTTTCTCCCCCTACACACACACACACACCCAGGCACACACACGCACAGCCACACACAAGCAGACAGCCACAAACATACACAAGGTGAAGGTTAAATAAGAGTTGAAAACGTTCAGGTTTGGGGTGAGAGGGTGAAGGTGAAAGGTCACGTGCACCTTGATTCTGGAGCTGGGGTTCAACATGATGTACTTGATGGAACCCTGGATGTTCTCTGTCCACGACACCAGCCATGTGACCTTGTTGTCATGACGAACCTCCTTCCAGTGCGTGCCTGGGGGGGCTTTAGGGTGCTTCGAGTCCCTGAGGGGAGAGGGAAGAAGTAGCTGGTGGAAACTTTCAGGATGAGATCTGGCGTAATGTAGCTGGGGTGGAACTCGTTCTGCACTGTATGTATGCACACAGGTGACAGGATTTCTATCATGTAGAGTCACGTGTTGGACTCTTCTGTGTCAAATTCTAGATTATTTCTCTCTCGCACGCGCGCACACACACACACACACACACGCACACACACACACACACACACACACACACACACACACACTCTGGAACAGAGGCTACACTACCAGGAAGCCTGCCTCTGACACAGAGGGGACGTGTAAACAACCACAGAGCATTGTCATAGTCACCACACACACACACAATGTGACCGTGTTTACATGAGAAACAACTAACAGCAATTGGCCTGGAAGACCACGTTCGCACACACAGACGCGTGCATGAACAGACACATCGATACACAAAAACAAGCTCGCTCACACACACACACACACACACAGAGAGGACAAAGCAAGGGAACAACAAACGAGAACACTTCGAGGCTAAAAATATCCTCAGGCAATCACAACAAGAGATGGTTGTAAGATACAGAGGAGAAGAGGGGGAGGGGGGAACCAGGGGTGGGCCGGTCACAAATAGGTGGTGGGGAGGAGAACAGAGGAACACAACAATAGGGTTGGGGAGGGTGGGACAGGGCAGGGAGGGGGGAAGGATGTATGTGTGCGTTGCATGCAATGTAAATTTTCTGTGGGTATGTGTGTGTGCGTACATGTCGGAATCTAAAAGATGTCGTAACAGCTCCAGACTCTCGAAAAACAAACGGTAAAAGTCTCCTCGGGTGTTCAGGACCCCATAAACAACCTCCTGTCAACATGTCCTCTTCTCACGGGCCGACGAGACACACCCGCACACATGCACGAGTTCCCACACACACACTCACACTCGCCATGTTGAGGTCATGGTGGATACTGGATGCCATTGGTATACATGGAGGGCCCCCTTGTGGTAGGAACACCAAACTACATGCCCTGTGTACTGTTATGCGGAATAACGTATGTGTTCACTCAGTATGTTTCAGTGATGCACTACGGCCCAGAGCGACCGCGGGTGAGAGGATGATGACGGCGGTAAAGGAGAGACCACTCACTTGCTACAGTTGATGATGATGTCTTGGGGGCGAATGCGGCGTTTCAGCATGCCCATCTTGGGGTGGTCCCCGCGCCCCCTGAACAGACCCGGGGGCTCGATCCGGAAGTTTCCGATCCGCTCCTTATGGTTGTCCATGATGCAGAAGCCATACTCCTGGAGGATCCTCTCGTTCTCCTCTTTGATTTTCTACCAATGATGGCGAGAAAGAACATGTTAATGCTTAATACCTGCTTTGTAAGAACATTGAAGAACAGTGGTCTTCAATCCTGGTGCTCAGGGCTACTGTTCTATATTCTAGATGTTTCCCGGCTCCAAACACCTCTTTCACATGAACGGTTGATATCAGGCTCCTGCAGAGCTTAATAACGACTGTTCATTGGAATATATATAACACACACATGCATGTATATACGCACGTATTACATGACGTGTTTAAGCGCGTGTGTGTGTGTGTCTCACCAGTTTCTCCTCTTTGGACATCTGTTTCCTGGCCTCCGACTGAGCCTTGAAGTATTCGCTCATCTCGGTGAAGTTGCACTTATTCATGTCTGTGATCTTGGACTTCTCCTCCGGGATCATTTCCTGGGGTCAGAGCAGGAGGAGGTAGAGAGAGAAGAGAGAGAGAGAGAGAAGAGAGAGAAGAGAGAGAAGAGAGAGAGAGAGAGAGAGAGAGAGAGAGAGAGAGAGAGAGAGAGAGAGAGAGAGAGAGAGAGAGAGAGAGAAGAGATTCCTCCTCAGCTTGTACATCTGACCAATGGCATCCCACAGCCGTGTCTGTCTGTCTGTGGGGACCCTCCTCCTCCTCCTCCTCCTCCTCCTCACCTTTCTCCAGTCTTTGTAGAAGTTCTTCCTGAAGATGTCCTTGGTGGTGTACTCGTGATCCAGCATCTTGGCAAAGAACGTAGCCACCTCCTCCGCTGAGGGGCTCAGTTTGAAAGGCTTACCTACGGAGGGAGGGATGAAAGAGAGAGAGAATGGGAGACACAATGTGAGATGTATGGGAAGAAACAGAAAGAGAGAGAGAGACAGAAAAAGAAAGAGAGGAGAGGGGTTAAAATCTCCATCAATTGTCTGTATCAAAATGAAGTGCAGTAGCTGGTAATACAACTACTACTACTACTACTACTACTACTACACAAACACACACACACACAGTGACTCACCGTCGTAGTAGAACTTGACATGGTTAGGTAGTGGCTCGTAAGGAGGGGCGAAGACCGGGCCCTTGTGTTCCAGGAACCTCCATTTGGAGCCGTCTGTGGCCCTCTCCTCCTCCCACCTGCACAGCCCAGAGGCCCCGCCAGGAAGGTCAGGAACAGAGTCCAGAGGTGAAGAGAACCCCAGAAAGGAAAACGGGACATTCGTAAGGGAAAATGTCGAATATAAACAGGCTCGCTGTTCACTACTCCGCTCAACATCTGCAAAATAGCTGCGCGAGTGCTGGATATGCCCTGCTCGCACAGGAAGTGGTGAGAATGCCTTCGGGCTGTTTTGAAAAGAGCAAACCGTGAGCCACTCCGGCGACGCACTCACCATTTCCACTTCTCCTCTGGCTCCTTCTTGACCTTCTTGCCCACTCCTCCTTTTTTGTCCTTCATCTTCTTCTTGGGTTTGACGTCCTGGAAGTGAACGCACGGGAGAATGAGCGGAGGGGAGGAAACTGAAAGAGGACGAGGGAGGTATGGGTCTGTGGCCACGTCCTCTGTTGGAGCCGAGCAGGCAGGCACTTGCCTCTTCCTCCTCGTCTTCCTCCTCCTCATATTCCGGTTTCCTCTTCTTCGCCTTCTTGCCGTTCTCTGCCTTGACTTTCTTGGGCTTGCTCTCAAATCTGAACACAGAACACCGAGAGGAGTTTCAACCCTTCCCCTTGAGCCTGCTGGGTAAATCACCTGTTTGAACGGCACAATGACACGTGACAGAAACGAAGTGGATGACACAAAGTCCCCCCAACCCCCCCACCCCCCCCAACCCCCACCCCGGGTGGACTCACTCGTCCTCGTGGTCGTGTTCCCTCTTCAGGGGCTTGTTGTGTTTGGGAGAGGGGGAGAAGCCGTTGTCGTCCTCTGGCTCGCTCTTCACAACAGGGGGACTGGGGCTGCTCCACGTGTCCCTGAGACGACACACACCATCCTCACGACTGGGCCACGCAGGGTGCGCTCGTTTTGGGGGTTCCCGGGGGACAACCCCCAAACGTGAGATCGCTCACATGATTCAACATTAAATGACATCAAATACCATTGAAAGCCAAGGAGGATGTTACATAGTATTGGACCCAGAATTGTGGTCGGTTACACGACCCAATTCCCCATTGATTCCACATCACCTTATGATTTGGGGGTTGCAAAAAACACAGGAAAACAAATCTAATTTGGTTTACCTTGAATAACCATTTTCCTTTTTAGGCTTGCCATCAACATGGGATGACTTGGTCTGCAAGGAACAGAGGAGAAGCAGGCAATCAACAGCGGCGTCCATGAACTAGGGCATCCCCATGACCTATTGGACGTGGATGTATTCCACCCGGTATAACAACACTCGAGATGCGTTCATATGGATGCGAGTCTTCCCCCTTCCTATCAAGAGAACCGACCTTGTCTTCTCTCCTCTTGTCCTTGTGTTTGTCCCTGTGTCTGTCTGCGCTGCCTTCGTTGGGCTTGGGCTTCTCCTTCTCTTTGTCTCTGTGTTTCTTCTCCGAGTGCTCTCTGTGTTCGCTGGGGACAGACGAGGTCACGGGGTCAGGGGTCGGGTGGCCAGAGGTGAGGGGTGGTCGGACAGACAGACAGACACAGACACAAAGCTGTTGGGTTCCAATAGCGAACGGAATACCTAACAGGATCGAATACTGACAGGTGCCCTATATATTTCACGGCATTGTTTATGACATGTAGCCATTATCACTGACATTAGGAATGCCTTTTAATGTCTCTGTTACATCTTCAGCTGAAATGATGTCAAGGATTCCGGGTCACCCATAGCAACAAGAAGAAAATTGTATCAGTTGTTGTCCCGGTGTCATGAAGAACGTGTACGTATCTGAAGGTCCTCATGACCACGGGAGAAAGGAGGGGGCGAGAGAAAGGTACCCCCCAAAATACCTGACATACCTGTTGCTGTGCTTGGATTTCTCGCGCTCCTTGTCTTTCTTTTGGTCTTTGTGTCGGTGCTCCTTCTCTTTGTGCCTGTCCTTGTGTCTGTGGGGATCTGGGACAAAAGTTGAGGGTCACTTGTTTAGCAGCGGTCCCACGAAACAATGGCAACTCTATGACCACTATGAAACCTGAGTATGTTTCGGAGATTTAGATCCCATTGTTACCAGGCAGTTTAGGTTGACGTTGTCTTAGGTGTCGCCCTGCAAGTGGCTGATGTATGCAAAAATAAGATCTCCCTTTCAGGGAGTAAAATAAATAACTGCGCATATGCTGACTTTTAGGGATCGTACCAGTAACGGTATCGGGCCCGATACCACTGTTATGTTTCATCGCATTGGCACTTATTTGCTTTTCACAATATATGCTTCATGTTTTGGCTACCCACAATGTTTTTGGGGCTATATCGTTGTTTATGATCATTGACCTATGCACATTTGTAAAGCTCTCTCTTGGAAGTCGCTTTGGATAAAAGTGTCTCCTAAATGAATAAATGTAAATGTACCAAGCACAATGTACTTGTACTCGTAAAAATACCCCCGATACCAAAGACCGATACTTTTTTATTATGACAATGGTAATTATGCCCTTTGAAGGTTATTGGACACTGAAATGTGTGCTTTAAGTTTGTGATAAGCACATCAAAATAATACTTTTTTCATTCGAGTAATAATTAAGAAGCTGTCCTACATTCATTAGTCTCACTGTGTTGTGCTTGGAAAACTGCCACATCACAAAAAAAAAAATACATTAATAAATCTGTAGGTATCTGTATCGTTATCGGCAAGTACCAGAAAAAAATATATCGGTACTCGTACTTGGTCCTTAAAAAATTGTAACGGTGCATCATACTGACTTTGAGACAGCCTGCCTTAATAGCGATGAGGAGAACTTGCCCTTTGGACCCAAAAATATTTTTAAAGAAAATATGTTGTTTTCCTGACTTGGAGTCATTGTTTTTGTTTTTCCGGATCTTTTTGATCTACATGCCTGTGCACCCTACCTCTGACTGTGACAAGCCAAAACTGGGACAGGGCAATTGACAGTCAGAACATAACCCATCCTCTCTACCTGTGTGGCTACAAAACGAGAAAGAGATAGCTCAGAGGGAGGTAGGAGGGATATGTTGTCTGTGGCAATGGAAGGGAGGGGGCATCTGTGAGCTTGTTTTCCCTCTCACAGAGCTGGCATATCTGTTGTCAGAACAAACTAGATTTAATACCACCAATAAGAGCGTCTGCTAAATGACTAAATGTAAATGTAATACAGCCTCCACATGCATACCCCCACACCAGATGATGCATGCACAGAATGTCAACGAATGTGTAGTAAACTACTGGTTCTTTAGCTGCTGTGGGGGCTGCATTTGAGTGAGAGATTTTCAAGTGAATTCATGTGATTTGGAATGTTGTTGAACATAAACAAAATTCTCCATTTGACTCTGAGTTTCTGATTTAGAGTAGCCTACTTTTTTTTTGTTACACGGTTGCTTATGTTTCTTGGTTGCTTATTCCTGCACTTGATCATCACCTTGAGGTGTCCCACTGACACTGTCATGGCATTTGGGGGTCCACTATTGCCAAAGGAACAATAACAGAGATAGATAACTCAGGCTTGATTCAAAATAATATGTGATTACGATAATCAATAGGCTATTTTATTTACATTTAGTCATTTAGCAAACGCTCTTATCCAGAGCGACTTACAGTAAGTACAGGGACATTCCCCCGAGGCAAGTAGGGTGAAGTGCCTTGCCCAAGGACACAACGTGATTTTGCACAGCCGGGAATCGAACTGGCAACCTTCAGATTACTAGCCCGATTCCCTAACCACTCAGCCACCTGACTCCCCCCCATTTATATATTAAGTATGTAAATAAAGATGAGTAGGAGCGTCTTATTCGGATTAAAACGTATGAACCTTTCCAAAACTATCGTATTAAGTTGCTTAAAAAACAAAGTAATAGCAATATATTTGTCAAGGTGCCCTGTTTGAGAATAAAGGGATGTAGCGGTGTGGTTACAATAAATACAAGCCAGGAGCCATGGTTCACAGCGGCTTTATGGTCCCCGCTTTCACCTCCATATCGCGGCTAACTGTTCTTTCACAGATCGGCACTGTGGCTACTAGATGGGGGAAAAGAAAATGGCGTAGAGACTAAGTCCTCAACCCCCATTTTGCTACTTTCGGCTGCAAAATTAGGCATTATTGCACATTCATATAATTACACGAATGTCTGCTTGAGAAACACAATGTATACCACTACCCATATTTCGCATCAGATATAAATACACTAAACCGTAAGTATATTTTCTAGGCCCTCTTTTTGAACAATAGCCGCAACAGAGTGGAGGAGAAGGGACTTAGTCTCTGGGACGCCATTTCTGTCCTTTATGAACTAAGAGTGTAGGCAACGAATCAAGATAGCTTGTGAAAAACAGGCAAACCATACAGATTGACAATACATTTATTATCAATGGACTTACCATTGGCTCTAGATCCAGAATTGACCTACGAAACATAAAAATACATACATTAAATCGTTTTATTTCTTATATGCCGGTATGGATTATCAAATTTCAACAGGAAGAAATATTTTGAGATGTGAACACAGCGATTGTTTCCATGTAGCCTATCGCAAACTTGTAACGAAATAATCAAAGAAACTTATTTACTGATCTACTATTTAATCATCAATTGTACCAGTCACTGTCACTAACAGTCAGAAGGCAAAAACGACTTATTTGACAAGGCAGAGCAAAACAATGGTAGTTTTGACAAAGTATGCTACCTGAGAGTCTTTATGACCATGATCTCCACTCATTGTCAAGTAGCTTTAAATCAGATACAGAAGACGCGATGTCCAATGTAAAAGATGCGAGGTTAACAAGAGGAAAGCCTAGACTGTCTGTGGAATGGAGTCGTTGCGCACTGGGCTAAGTCCGAATATTCGGCAACTGCGCATGCCCATATCAAAGTGTCTATTAGAAACAAATGTCCAGCATGGGGCTTCCCTAAAAAAAACTATCGAGATCACACACAATAATGGAACATCAATAAAAAGAGTATAGCTTCACAGGAAAGTTCCATACAGTTGGATAAAGACGGGTGAATTTGATTGAAATCTTCTAAAGAACAAAGGCCCATCAAATATGCATAAATTATGTTTATTCTAATTAAAACAGTCTTTAAAAAATAGCATAGAATAATAAAAAAAAAACATAGAATGATAAAATCCAATGAAGATGTATCTAGGACCAACAGAGGCTAAAATATGTCACTTTTATATGTTGTACAGTGCGAGCAAGTTTGTGAGAAGACCAAGAGCAATAGCAAATGACTAAGAAAGAGAAAAGCTGATCAACTGCAGTTCCAGGCTTCATTAAGAACAAAACTATATCAGAGCACAAAAAAGTAGTACAAAATTTAATTCGGTTTTACAACATAATTTTACAGTCGAGACAAGTTCTATTCAGTCCTCAAATGATTACTCCAGCATTTAAAAAAACTAAACAAAAACACATTCACACAGCTCACGCTCACAAACATCCTAACTACAATCTCACATGATAGCGGGACGAAACAATAACATAATTATTTTAAAGCAATTATCTGTACACGGTTACTTTTCCCATTTCAGAGAATTCATAATCCTGGGAATAGGAAAAAAAATAATAAAAAAAATCTAATGATTCACAGAAAAAAAAACAAAAAAACATTTACAGTTCACAGGTTTTTAACTTCTGTAGTTACGCCTATTTAGATTTCCTTCGTTTGGCCTGGGTAGGACTGGCACCAGTTTCTGTAAACAGAAGACAGGAAGAGACATGTTCAACCAAAGTCAGTCACCAGGGTAAAGTACGTCAGACGTATACAAAACAACATCATCATGCCATTAGAACTGTCAGATGGGCCAATTATGACTATATCGTGCAAGAGAGAAGGCGTCAGCCTGCTTGTATGTGTGTTTGTACCTGAGCATTTGGTTATATGACACACTTCCTTCAATAAATATGCATGGAAGCGGTGGTTAAGGAGACAATTGGGCTTCTCATTTGGAAACAAACCAGCCTTTCAGAGCAGCAGAGTACATATTGTTCATATGGAGACCTAGTATATCTATATGAATGTGGAAGGTTGTCCCAAAGCCACAACGCAGTTCATCACAACTACACAGCAACTAGTTCACCATACACTGTCAAAATTAATTGTTCTAAGGTTGACTGTTGGAAACCTAACCTTCCTGACATTTAGACACACAGCTCTTTGCCCTATGGATGATTTTGTTCCATCTTTGTTGATTTGTCTTTAAATGCCTCATACCAGCTTACAATATGGTGTCACCAATTCTTTTTCCAATAAGTTTTGATGTTTGAAGTAGCCTAAATGGTTGCAATTTAGAAAAAAGATTAGCAATATCCATAAAAGAATTACAGCGCATTCAGTCAATTGGTGCACAAACGGCACCCAAACACTACCGGTAACTACTTTTCACTGTAATTATTACGCATGGGACAAACCGTAATTGATCGGATAATTTATTTATTTAATATGTTCCCATTGTTTTTAGTATATAACAACCTTTCGCATTCTAAATAGTATATTTTGTATTCAACAGTATACTTATACATGATTCCACTGGAACTTTTTTTTTTGTATCCAAGGCTCTTGTGCAAATGTGATATTTCACCCAGGGACACCCAGCATAAGTAGTGTTTAATTCGAGCACCTTTTGCAGCAGCACTGGCTCCGGGTCGGGCCGACCTCTTCCTCTGCACACTGTCAGTCACTGGCTCCTCCTCCGGCTCCTTCTCCGCCCGCGAGCTCCGTCTGCTGGGCCCCTTGGGCTTCTCCACGGCCACCCTGGGAGTCCAGAGAAATACAAATACACACATGGGGGGGTTGGGGGGGGTTGGGGGGGCAGGAAATGACAGGACAAAACAGATACAGGGTTAATAACGCCCGCTAAGGTACGAGTAGCTCGGCTAGTGAAGGTTGGAATACCACTTCTGGCCTCGGGCTGTTTTTCCTCGTCTAGCACAGATACTCTCCCGTCTTCCAGCACGACGGCATCCAATATCTAAAAGATGTCGACATGGTGGCTGCTCGAGTCCTGGCAACGCACGCGCGGGTTAATACATACCTTGGGACTAAGTTGACGGGAGTCTTTCTTTTCTTTGCCCATCTGTGATAGAAGTGGAAAAACAGCGGTAAACTAAACTGTGATGCTCAACACTGGTTTAGTTCCCCAACACACTGCTAGACATGAAATGCTTCCAACGATCCCAGTGAGGAAATATTCAGACAAGGGCATACTTGTCGTCGTTGTATATGCAGTCAACTGAAGATGTATTGGCACCCTTGGTGAATAAGAAAATAAATAAATTAAAACAAAATCAAAAGCCTCAAACAACCTAACCTAAGCGTAGCCCAATTTAGTTCCAATTAAGAGATATAATGTATGAATTATTCTATTCATAAACTTGCATCTCAAAATTATTGGCACCCCTATTAGATTTTGAGTAAGATTTTAATTCGAGTCTTTGGACAGAAAGGTCAAGAATCACAGATCTTCAAATGAGACAAAACGTTAATCTTCATAAACCAGACAATGGCTATGAAAAAAAAGATGTCTTCTCTCACGAACCATAAACAAAAGCACTAAGGATTTGCTAAATGTCTTTGGATCCTTCATGGGAACCAGGTTATATGGTGCAAGTTTGCCGTATAACAGCCGTGGTCATTCAGAAAATAACCTTATCCCCAGTGTAAAATATGCTGGTGGATCTGTGATGTCGTGAAGTTGTTTTACTTCCAAAAGCCATGGAACCTTGTTAAGATACATAGCAACACGGATTTCCAAGTACAAGGAGATTAAGCCCAAACCTATCTGCTTCTCTAGGGGCTTACCTCCAAATCCCCACAGAAATGGTTCACAGACTGAGATTTCACCTGACATAAATGGCATTGAAAACCTTTATGGGGTAAGCTGAAGAATAAAGAAGAGAAAAAAAATCCACAAGCTAGGACCAAGGACTCCCCATTTTTCAAATCCTCCCACCTCATCAAACATGGTAACTCAGAGCTGTTATCATGAGCTGTTAAAGGGAGTGTGGACAGAGAACTATGTGAGGTGCCAATAATTACACACAGCATTCGTTTCAGTAAAATAATGACTTGAACATTTTAAGCTCCACTAACGGTTAGATTTATATAATATTTGGAGCACCAAATCAAGCTGATAAATAACAATGACACCACCTTTTTTGTTCTTATTCACCTAGGGGCTGAATACTTCTTACGTTGACTGTATATGTGGTCTATGGAGTGGCATTTGTTTTCTCGTCTTTTGCCGTGCAGTATTGTTTAGATATTTGTTTGCATGCTAAGCATACATACCAAGTGCTGAGGCCACGTGGCTCATTGGTTGTCGCCATGTACCCCCTGGCCAACCACAAGCACTCCCTGAGTTTCAGTAGAGTTAGAAATGTCTAAGCATTTCTCCTTTACACAACATGGCAACTAAAAGGGCCAACTTTTCCCAGACCAACCAAGGTAGAGAAATGAAAACCCCCAAAACGGGGAAATACTTTATTGTATATTGCACAAGAAGTATTTCTTTGATACTGAAAGAGTAATGAATGGTGGAAATGGATTTGTGTATGGAAGATGAAAGACTCTTACCCCGGTTCTGTTACGTTGGACACCTCATCTGTCACAGGGGAAGACAAACAGAACAGTTAGTCATTTTAGGATTGGGTTGCAAGTCATGCAATATTCACTACATGTATATTTCTCACAAGCGAAAGTGTTTCATGTTTCTCACCAGTCTTTTCACTGGCAGCAGGCTCTTCTGGCTGGGATTCTTCAGTTTGAACTGGAGCTGAGAGGAAGGACACCATTATCAATGTTTAATGTCTGGGGTCTAGTTGTTGTGCGTGCGGAAATATCTACCCATTTCTGGAAAATGCTTGGGAAAATATTCACATCTAGAAAATACATTCCATTTGATTTCTTGTTTGTTACCCGCGTATGGATTTTCACAGATACAGAAGTATTGATGCGAGAGTCTGTACCTGGGTTGGTCTGGGTGTTGTCTGCCAGAGATGGGGACCCTGGTGGAGCTGCTGGCTGGCTGGGAAGCTCCGTGGCTGGGGGAGAAGCCTGGACAGGCTGGGCCTCTGGAGGGTTAGGGGCGGCTGGGGAAGATGCAGCTGCAGGGGGGACTTCTGGAGGGTTGGGGGGCTTGGGGAGGGCAGCACTGGGGGCGGAGGATGGAGGGGGACTTTGGACCGGAGGGGAACGAGGGGTACCAGGAGGGGGTGGGGCAGTAGTGGTGGGGCTGGTAAGAGGGGCCAGAGCTGGGGCTGGAGTCTGAGCGGGAGCAGGAGTGGGGAGAGGAGGGGGAACGGTGACTGTTGGAACAGCCTGGGTCTGTGGAGCCGGAGCTTCTGTCTGGGTGACGGGGGCAGGAGGTGGAGGAGGGGAGGCCTGAGGGGGCCCTGCCCCAGCACTGAGGCCAGGCGTGATGGGCACATCTGGGGGCTGGGCAGGCCTTTCCTCTGGGCTGCGTGTGGGCTCGGGTGTGCTGGCCACAGGTGCGGCAGCCTGGACAGTATTACTCTTAACTTGGGCGACAGAGACCGGAGACATGGGGCTCTTGCGGGTGCATGCTGTGGCTCCAGGGCTGGAGCAGGGTGGAGGGGAGCCCAGGGGCTGCTGAAGGGGAACCGAGGCTGTGGGAGAAGAGCTGGGACGGGGCGACGGACTCCCGACAGGGGCACTGGACTTCTGGGCGGAGGGGTCCAGTTTGGGAGTGCTAGGGCCTTGCTGCTGGGGAGGGGGGGACATGCCAAACGACACTTGGGATGGGGGGGAGCCAGTGGCAGCTGTCTGGACCTTCCCTACTAGTGTTCTGGCGGGCTGAGCGCTGGCCACGCTGGCTGTGGAGGAGGGCTGGGTGGAGACCGTAACTGTGGCAGAGGTGAGCTGAATGGATGCCGTGGACATCGGGAGAGGCCCCGCCATGGAGACGGCCTGGGACACTGCAGGGGCGTTGGGGGCCACAGAGGCAGCCGGGACCTGGAGGATGGGGTTCATAAACGTGGCGGTGGTGGTGGATAAGTGAGGGGGGCGAGGAGGGGCAGGGATGGTGGGGACCTGCTGACGGACATCTTGAGGTCTCATGGGGTTCTTGTTGGGGATGGCCGCCATGGACGAGAGGGGGGCTGGAGATGGGGCCTTGTGGGAGGGGGAGGAGATGGCGGCCATGGGGCTGGAGGTGACAAAGACGGTAATCTGGCCAGGCGGGGCAGGGGCGGCGGCAGCAGGAATCTGCAGGACCGCAGGGACACTGGTCACCGGTTTGGTTGGACCGGGGTTAAGGGTCGGCTTCGAAGCGAGCGCAAGGTTGGGGTTTAGACCGGGGCTGACACTGGATGTGGGACTGCTGTGGCTGACTGCGGTAGCCGGGTTGGGACTTGAGCCGAGGGTGACAGAGGGACTGGAACTAGGAGTGGGGACTGGATTCTGGGACTGGAGATTGACACTAGGGCTAGAGTTGGGGTTAGGGTTCAGGTTTGAGTTAGTGTTGGGATTTAGACTGGCGTTAGCCAGTAAGCTTGAACTGCTGCCAGATAAGTGGGGGCTGGATACAGAGGTAAGCTTGGCCTTCGAGTCTGGCTCATTCCCTGCAGGAGCTGAGCAAACAGGTGCTGCCAAGTCAGAGTTCGGCTGAGAGCCGCTGGGGAGATTCAGCGGTCTCTCTGGGCCTCCAGAAGGTTTAGGGCTCTCTGTTCCAGTGGCGTCCCCAGTTGGAGTACCCTGAGTGGGCCTTGGAGGCCCACTGGGGGTGCCTGCGATGTCCAGTAGCTGGTTGAGGGATGTGGGGGCATCTCTGAGGGCAGGAGAACCCGCTGACACGGGGTCCTGCTGAGGAGCTGCTGAAAGGGTGAGGGGCCTCTCCACTGTCCCCGTCTGCTCCGGCCCCGATTTAGACTCCTGGGGAGTAGGCCCGCGAGGGCTGGCCAGCCTTGGAGCCACCTGCTCCCTCACAGGCGGGGGCTGGGCCATGCCCTGCCCTTCCCTGGGTGTTTCGGTGGGGTTCCCCTGGATGGGGTTCTGAGGTTGTTGGGCATCCAGGCCTGGCCCGACCACTGGGGGAGCAGAACCCGGGCTGGGAGGCACCGAGGTGGGGCTCAGCATCATGGGCTGTCCCGGGGGGTTGACCATCTGCTGCTGGTGGGGAGGGGAGGTAAGCGCCATCTTGGCCACCTTCTGCCTGCCTGGGCTGGGGGTGGCTTTGCGGCTGGAAGCCGGGCTGGACCTGCGGCTGTTGCTGGGACTGGCCCTCTTCGCCTGGCCTCCTCCTGGCTGCTTGTCCGGCTTCCCACCACCGCCCGCCGCGCCGCCGCCTGTTGGAAAAGGCTGCTGGCCGTTGTTACCCCCACCGCTGCCGTTGTTGTTGCCGGGCAGAGTTAAACTAGGAGGGGCCTGCCCTATGGCTTTCAGTGTGGTGGGGTTCAGGCCCTGCTGGTCGAAGCCCCTGCTTAGGTTGGGCTGGCGGGGGGGCAGAGGGATGTTGATCTTGGGAGGGAAGAGGCCAGCGATGGAGGCGTTCAGCCTCTCTGGGGACAGGTTGATCTCAGAGGGCTCGGTGCTGGGTGGACGGTTGGTGGGGGTGAGAGGGTGGTGGTACGGTCTGGGGCTGGCCCGGTTCGGGGTTTTGGGCCTGGAGCTTTGGGAGGTGGTGGGGACGTTGGGAAAGTGGAGGCCAGGCATTGGGCCTCCTTGCTGGGGCTGAGGGGGTATCTGCTGCTGGGGGCTGGCTCCAGGGTTGTGGGGCATGGCGGAGGGACCGGGGCCCGGCTTCATCATGTGGGCGTTGGGGCCCTGGTTGACCACCAACTGTTGGGCTCCGTTCCCAGCCTGCAGGGCCATCTCCGGGCCCCCCGGTCTATCCTGCATGGTGTGGGCTCCTCCAGGAGCCTCCTCGGACCCCGGTCCCTGGGGACCCTGCCCTGCATCAGGGTGGGACATCCTCCTTGTTGCTCCAGCCAGCTGAAAGACACAACAAAGCAATCTACAGTTTCCTGACCCGCTAATCCAGAATGTAAACAATAAATTAACAAAAATAATAAAAAGAAATGTGTGAACTATTAGTTGGTAAAAACGGATTAAATTTCATTTAGACTCGGATCTGAGAAATATATATCTTTTTTATCATCTTCATCGACTACCTGGGGGTTGACCATGAGGGGCATCCCTCTGTTCTTATCAGGGGAAGGAGGGACTCCGTGGCCCTGCAGGTTGATCATGACGGACATGTTTCCCTGCTGGGACACCGGCAGCCTCAGGCCCTCAGCGGGGGTGCCCATCCCCCTGGGGGGGTGCTGCCCTCCTGGCGCGAGGGGCATGCGGCTCTTGGCCTGCTCCTGCTGCATCTTCATCATCATCATCATCTGCTGCAGGAAAAGAAGACATCGGGTGGTGCCGGTTAGCATCAGTCTAGTGTTAGGAGACAGTGGTCAGATCCCAGGTGCCTTGGGAGAAACTCTACAGACGCCTTCACCCACGTGAGAGAAAGATGCTTCCGGAAGCCTTGAGAGCAACATCCCTGTCAGGTGGACAGCCTTGACATTACCTGCTGTTGTTGCTGCTGCTGCTGTTGTTGGTGGTGTGGTTGCTGTGGTTGCTGGGGCTGTTGTTGTTGTAACTGGTGAGGGTGCATCTGAGGCTGGCCTTGAGGTTGTGCCTGAGGCCCTGCTGCCCCCTGCTGGCCTGGAGGACCCTGCAGCCCCTGCATCTGCATCTGCTGCTGCATCTGCAGCTGTTGTTGTTGTTGAATTTGCTGTTGTTGGATTTGTTGCTGCTGCTGCATCTGCTGCATCTGCTGTTGTTGCATGTGCTGCATTTGTTGTTGTTGTTGCTGATGCTGTTGTTGCATAAACTGCATGGGCACCTGCTGCAGAACTCTCTGGTCTCCTGGCTGGCCTGGGAACCCTAAAAACAAGCGAGATGAAGAGGATATCAGACAGACATTATGTCTCATCAGATATAAGAGTCAGGTGGCTAAACGGTTAGGGAATCGGGCTAGTAATCTGAAGGTTGCCAGTTCAATTCCTGGCCGTGCCAAATTACGTTGTGTCCTTGGGCAAGGCACTTCACCCTACTTGCCTCGGGGGAATGTCCCTGTACTTACTGTAAGTCGCTCTGGATAAGAGCGTCTGCTAAATGACTAAATGTAAAATGTAATATAAATCAATGTCGGTTTTGGAGAACCAACCGATTATTAAACAACCCTCATTTGCACTTAACGCTCGTTCATCCCTAAAGGACAACATGGATTACCGGAGGGCCTGTTGGGGAAGTCGTTGAGTTTGGGGCCCGGGGCGTCCATCCCCACCCCCTGCTCCCCACTGAGGCCTGGCAGCTCAGAGTCTTCCAGGCCTGATGGCCCATCCAGACCCCTGAGGAACACAGAACAGCTGCCTCAGTCTCCACACAACGCACACTAGCAATGACTGCTTCCTTTATACATCCATCCGTCCTTTCATTAGGGAATCATGAATAATAATCATATTAATAATAACAACAATATTAATAATAATTCAAGGACAGACAGATGGTTCATGTCAATGCTGCCAAACAAGTCCTATGAGATGAGTGATATTTTAAAAGGCAAACCAGGGTTGCGTCAGTTGTCAAAATGAATAGTGCAAATAGTTAACATAATGACGTCATAATGACGTCACCCTTTTTGCCAAAGTATTTCACCAAAATGTAAGCTGCAACATGCAAAGTAAAAGGCCTTACCCAAGCCCCTCCACAGCCTGCTGGCCCTCCCCAACTTTGGGCTTCTTCTTCCGTGGTGGTTTCTTCTTCTTGGGTTTTGCCTGGTTGGGCCCCCCTGCCCCCTGCTTCCCACCAGGGCCAAACTGGCTGGCTGAGATATCGCTCTGAAGCAGATTGACCAGCAGCGGACTGGTCAGCGTCACATCCTTGTTGACAGGGAAACCTCCGGGCTGACCGCACGCTCCCATGGGTATCTGACCCGTAAACTGGGGGTTGAAGTTCATGCCGTGCCCTGGAAAGTGCCCGTTGCCCACCTGCATGTGCTGGGGCCCTCCCATCATGCCTTGCTGCTGCTGTTGCTGTGCCTGCATGTCTGGCAGCATCTGCTGGACCCCCATGTCTCCTGTACCACCGGTAGGATCCCCCAGCGGATGGGGGTGCTGTTGGGCGGCTTGCTGCTGTTGCAGCATGGCCTGCTGCTGCTGCTGTTGTTTTTGTTGCTGCTGAAGCTGCTGTTGCTGCAACTGCTGCTGAACCAGAGGGTGCCCACTAGGGAGTCTCATCTGCTGGCCATGCATGCCCATGGCTTGGTTCGGGTTGGCGCTGATAGGAACTTGCTGTGGCTGTTGCTGTGTCATCTGTTGTTGATGCTGCTGTTGCTGCTGCTGCTGCTGCTGCTGCTGCTGTAGTTGTTGTTGCTGTAGCTGATGCTGTTGCTGCAACTGCTGCTGTTGCATCTGAGCCATTTGCTGCTGCTGCTGCGGGGTCATCTGCTGCTGGCCTACCTGGGCCTGGAACTGGGCCAGGTTAGCCGGTACGTTGGGAGAGGGACCTCGCATCATCTGCCCTGGCATCACCCCCGCCTGAGCCTTCCCACCAAACGCCTGCTTGTTTCCTTGCATCTGATTCGCCACCATTTGCTCCATCATGGAGTTCTGTTGCTGCTGCTGCTGCTGCTGCAGGAGCATAGCCTGGTGCCCCTGGCCTCCAACCATCTGACCCTGCCCATGCATCACCCCCTGGCCCTGCTGGGACATCATCTGCTTAGGTGGGGTCATCCCTCCTCTCTGCCCGGGGTTGAGGGGCCTGGAGAGGACAGTCTGACCCTGGCCCTGACCCATCTGGCTGGGGGAGGAGGACACGGGCTGGGCCTGGTGCTGGAGGCCCATCATCTGGGTCTGGAGGCCAGGCTGAGGCTGGCCCATGCTTGGGCCAGAAGTGGTGCCTGGGGGCTGGCCTGCCATACCGCTATGAAGGCCCATAACATTGGGCTGGGCGTGGGAGGAGCCCTGCATGGTGTTGGGAGTGGATACGGAAGGTGGAGCTCCTGAAAGAGAAATGAGACTTTCATTGTCTGAGGAAAAGATTTGTCCAGAACAATCTGCACTGTGTTCAAACGTCATTAATATATAAGAACTAAAAGGGTGTGCCCCCACTGGTGTGGTTCTATTTCCATGGCTCCAAAAAAAGTTATACAAAAAAGAATTCTGGTGATTTGACAGGTCAATGTTAGAAGCCAGTTTGCCTACCTGTGTGGGTCATAGCTTGGCTGCTCTGGAGCTGCTGATTGGCTCCCCCACCAGGGGTGCCTGGAGCACTGGTGGTCACCTGACCTTGGACAAAGTTTTGGTTCCCTGGCATGTTGGGGAAGCCCATTGGAGGACGCTTAGGCATTCCTGACATTGAAACAGAAGACATTAAATGCACAGTCCTAACAGCTCGTCTCTTAAGAGTTTAAAGGGAATATATAAGAAAATAGACATGTTATTTCCTTGAAGCAACATTTCCATTTAGGATTTTCTTTGTGCATACCTCCCATTCCTCCTTGATGAACTTGAGGCCCTGCTTGTCCATGCTGGGGTATTCCCATGAACCCTTGTTGCATGTTACCCTGCTGGCCAAGGACTGCCCTGCCTGGTGACCCCACCCCTTGTGAGAAACCCTGTGGGGTTGTCGGTCTTGCCCCCATCATGGGCGGGGTCCCTGGCGAACCTTGCTGGAATGGGGATGGGGAAGAACCGGGGGACTTGGCGGTGAGATTGCCCTGTGGCCCAGTGGAGGATGGCATGGGTGGAGGAGGTCTAGGGAGCCCTACTACTCCAGGTCCAGGCTGGGGGCCTTTGGGCTGGGGAGCAGCAAACTGTCCCACCCCTGGCTGCTGCTGCAACTGTCCCTGTCCCATGGAGTTGAACACCTGGCCAGCTTGCTGACTACCAAACGGGTACGGGGGTGGAGGGTGGCTTGGGGTCTGAACCGAGGCAAGAGTGGGGGGCCGGGGGCCCATCTGGGCCTGGGGTGGGGCTTTCCTCCAGGCCGGGCCTCCCTGGGCAGCAGGGTTCCAGCCTGGAGGGACAGGGATCTGGCCGGAGGGGTTGAACGGAGGCCTGGGGCCCAGCTGGGCTTGCTGCTGCTGGAGCTGGAGTTGCTGGAGGGCAGCAGGGTTGAGCTGTCTCCCGGCCTGCAGGGCCTGCATGTGGTGGGCCGCCTGGGGGGGCATGGGGCCGGGGCCGTGGGGGCCAGCCTGGGGGTGCTGGAGCTGCTGCTGCTGCTGGACAGACATGCCGGGGAGCATTGGGTCCATTGCATCTGTGGGCAGAGGATGAAAAGTTCCACCTTGTCATATTCCCGTAACCTCACAGGACAGTCACACATCAAAACAGTTTGGGGGAAATTCCCAACTGACAACCCACGCCTGAACCGAAGTAATCTCAGGGACACATCCGACAACTCTAAGATTTGACTAAACACATGAAAACCATAGATGGAGTACTATTGGAACCGCTCCAGCTAATGGTGAGCTTGCTGGATGATACGGTGAGTGGTTTTCCTTACCGGACTGTGAGGGGGGTCTGGGGGCTCTGGGGTGCATCTGCCCACTGCTGCCTGGGACCATCGCCTGGCCAGCCATGCTAGGACCAGGGGGAATCATGGACCCTGAAGGGTTAGCCATCCTCATACCTCCTGAGGGGAGGAAAACATGGATGACTCGGGATAACTACTCAAGAGATCTTCACGTGACATTGAAATACTTCAAACATGTTGTTTTCAGTGCCATAGCTGTTTTACAACAGAAAACAAGAAGTCAGTGAAACAGGAGAACTGGCTCTATTGCAAAGTTAAGGGGCCTCTCGATTCACAGTTAAAAACACCAATTCAGCTTGTTCACTTCCTTAGTGTGATCATTCGTTGTGTCAAAGGCCCACTATGAATGGTTCTGACACTAGATATAACATATTTCAAATACACTCTGAATAAAAGGGGCATGAGGGGCAAATCAGTCATACCTGGACCAGGCTGACCTGGGAAGCCCACATCCATCCTCATCTGTCCAGCTGCTCCCATCGGCCCGTTCACCCTGACCTCCTGACCCCTGTTCTGCCCCATGGCTACGTTGATGGCTCCTTCGCCTTCACACAAACCAACGTTGCCAACCATTACAACAAATCAGCACACACTAACCTTTTAACAAAATGTTGGGGGAGGGGGGGAGACATGCTAATGTCTTGCTCCCTAACTTTACAGATTCCCACAATGCTGGTGTCAAGGGACTGTGTGTCTACCTTCTATCTGCACAGAGAGGATCCCCAGGTCTCTGAGCTGCTGCTGATTGTTCTGGGCCAGCAGTCTGAGGCGCTCCGCTGCGTCCCGGGGAATGTTGAAGGTGACCCGCACACTGTTCCATGGCTCCACATGCTGGGGCTGTATCGCAGAGTCTGAAGGACAACAGAGATAAAAGTTAGCGAGGCGGAGGGGTGGAGATTGTTAAGGACGGAACTTGGACAAGACTTTCCAGACGAATAAAAACCACAGAGGTTTTTAACTTGTATAAAATATCACTGTCCCACTGTATCCTTACCCAATTCAAGAATGCTTGGTATTCCGTTCAAAACCCTCTCAAGTTTAACAGGGAAGTCTTCATCCTCCATATTACCTTGAAAAGCAACAAATATTGTAAAATCTCCATCTCCTCTTTCCCTCACGTCTCTCTCTCCCCGTGACCAGTGCAAAGCGTTGTCGTCATGAAGACCATCAGAGTCCTCTCCGGCATCATCTCCCACCCCAGAATCCCGGTCGGAGTCAGGATAGGGATCAGCTGCTTGGAATTCTGTCCCTTGAGGAACTGAGGGTGGGCTGTGTTGGTGTGCCATCCTTCCGCCTCTCAGTAAGAGTGGTGTGGCATACACTGGAACCGTTTATTCTGTACAAACAAGGGGGAAACATGAATTTGTGTAATGCCATTTCAATTCACTACAATTCTTGAAACATGCGTTTGTTCAGGAGGCTGTGCTATATATACACACACACACATTCTACACTTTCTTGTGGTTTCTAGTTGAGTGATAGAATACGATTCACTGCGCAATTAATGTAGTCTAGCTACCTCGAAAGGCTTGGTTAACAAGGCTAATTGACTTATGCGAAACGATATTCTGAACAGAACAAAACATAAAGGAAGCTCTGGAAACAGTTTCAGGGTCAATTTAACTAACAAGAAACTTCCATTTCAGCATTCGAATGCTTTCAAATAAAATATATTGCTTATTTTTAAGTGAACAGTCATTGTACCTGCCTGGTGTAAACGACAAGGCCTTGACTTTCCGCAAGCTAAAAAAGCCTGTTATAGCCAACTAGCTTGGCAGCTACTGTTGTATAAAAAAAACAAAAAATGACCAGCCAGCGTTATGCAGACGGCCGGGAGCCTAATAGCTTACCTACGCGACATTGTCCAACCCAGGTTAGCTTGCTAGCTTGTCAGGTTTTGTAGGACGTTACTCAGCTTGTTCATCTAGTAGTTGGCGTTGTTAGCCTAGCGCGCTACGAAGCTAACCAACTCAACCCCACTCCTTGACTGAGCTCGCCTGACACTTAAAAAGGTTGAGCATGTGTTCACCATGTTTTATTTCCCCCACTACTGTCAATTTACACAAAAGGTGCATGTATTTTGGCTTGTTATGGTCAATTCTTCCAATTGGATACCGGTGTACAGTAGAGAACTTGTGTGCAGCTAGCTATAGCTAGCTGAACCAAAAGCAAATACTAGTATAGTGCTAGCCATTTACTGGACTCGCGAACCCGCTATGCAGTCCCTGTCAAATTGAACAGCTTGCCGTTTTTAGCGTACATAAAGATAATGTTTTAGTTCTACATAGCAAGCGCCAGTGGGTTAGTTAGCTACATAATAATCCCATTCATAGTTGACTGTTAGCTAGGTTAGCCACGACACTGATATCACTGCAACACACTAGGGCCTCCTCCACATTTGACGTAGTTACCTCTTTCTAGCTAGCAATTAACACTAGAATAGATGCCCAGTTACCAAACAAGAAAACAGAGCTAGGTGCTCTGTGGCTATATGACCAAGACAATAAATTCTGTAGAACTCCTTACCAGATAAATCCATTAGGATGTAGCAGTGCAACTATGAACATCTACTGACAATACATGAACCGGGCACAGCCGTAGCAACCGATGCAGGGGGAGGGTTTCCAAGAGCTCTTCCCTCTGTCGGTTTTCTTCGGTATTCTCAAAAGACTCCATAAATGTATTGGACTTGTTTCTGAATATCAATCTAGTCTGAAAACCAGACAGTGTAACACCACCGCACATAGACTGTTAATTTCAGCTGTAATTATTTTCTTGCTAGAGTACGGCAAAGCGTAGAAATGGGGGGATGACTCAACGTATTAAAGTTACAGCGAACTCAATACTAAAACAAATCCATAGGTAGGCTATGGGTCGAGGCAGGTGGACAGTTTATTCTAGCCTCATGCTACAAAACATTGCGTTTCACTATAGGCCTACTTCTATACTAGCCTACATAAACCGAGAGGAATGCATTCTTTGTGTTCCCTATCCCATTTAATCCCAATACCAAAACATTTGATTTTGATTTATTTCCAATCCCCAAACATGTCACAATGCAATAATAACAACATTGCCTGTCAAGTAATTAGATATGAGTCTTGGATTGTGAAAACATGCAGACTTCCATGTAGGCCTACACCCTGTTAACTTCTGGTTATGATAAAGACCAATCCTAGAGACTGAGAGGGTGCCATTTGGCTGTCCTTATGATGTGCCCCCTAGAGCAAGAGCATTCAATAAATCATGTCTTTGAGTGCCCCTTCTAGTGGAGAAACATGACGCTGTGCCTCAAGAGGTGCCCATGGTCTAAACTCTTCATTCCCTAGATGGCCTTCCTCCCGATGGAAAAGGGTGCCATTGTCAAGTGCCCTCCATGGCACCCCTGCATGACGGTGTCCTAAAGGGTGCTCTCCAGTAAAGAAAATGGGATGTAGTGCTTTATAATGTACTTCTACAGAGAACATGAAGTGCCCTGTTGGGAGCTCTAATGGAGAAGTGCCCTTTTCAGTGCACAACATGTGCTATTTTATGTGATACAATGTCATAGGGGTTATAACAATAGGATACACTTCTTTCTTTTTTAACTCTTGAAATGCCCTTTTAGGTGCCCTTCCAAGTGAGAAAACACGCTGAAGTGACC
The DNA here is from genome assembly GCF_038355195.1 of Osmerus mordax. Lineage (NCBI taxonomy): Eukaryota > Metazoa > Chordata > Actinopteri > Osmeriformes > Osmeridae > Osmerus > Osmerus mordax. The sequence continues at coordinate 5,061,553 of NC_090056.1, read as the reverse complement.
TTGAAATGGGGACAATGCTTTCCCAAAGTGGGTACCAGATGACAGTCCAGGGGTGCCTCAAAATACATTGATATGATTTGGAATTGACCTCTCAAACCATGCATACATTCAGAACACACTTTATGGCTGCCAAAGTCTTTTCTGTGTTTTTGTCATGCAGTAGCTGCCCTTCCTATTTCTTCACCCGTCTTTCAAACCAAAGTCTGCCATTATGTAAAACCCTGTAAATTATGCTGTACAGGAAGTAAAAGTGCATTCAACAAGAATATGTTGAACATGTTGCCACTTTCACCCTACAACTTGGGAAAGAAATGTAGGCTACTAGGACTACTGTATACAACAATGCCCTGGTCAAACTTGATAAATGTATGTTATACATCGAAAAGGAACCGGTTTTGTTGGACACTTGTTAGCAATGGAAACATTGAACTTCCATAACATACTAAAGCAATAAACCACAAGAGGGTGTGGCATATCACACAATAACCCAGGGGTTGTGCTATGGTGCGCGCCGACCAGCACGACCAACGGGTTACAGTTCATTATTCACTCATAAAGGGAACTCTGGGTTTTAAAAGACCATACGTTATCTCTCTCTGACTCCGCCTTTTTGGATCAGACCACTAATGTGTCGTCCAATCGAAATTGAATGTTTGGAGAGGTACAACTAATAATATCTGCATGAATCTTTGATTTGAATATTCAGTGTTTCGAAGAAGAATATTTGCATACCCTTTTCATAATAACACCTGAAAAGGGAACTTATGTGTTGCTTCCCACACAGACAGCAACACTGTGGTCCATATGCTCGTTTTTGTAAAGACATTTTACCCTGTGTTTAGGATTGATTTCAGCTCCAATTCAGATATGACAAATATAACTAACCGTTGGAAAACAACATTGTGACCTTGCAGTGTTTTATTGATGACAACGACAAAAACATCATTTGAAGGAAGCACCTCCACAAAGCCGATTTAACATTACATCATGAAGGGAAGGTTATTTCTCTTTATTATAAATGGAAACTGTCCGTAAGACAGCAAGAACGTCACATGACACAAAAAGGTTAGGCCTATATAGAGCAACACTTAAAATGCAATAATCATTCAATACATTGAAGAAAATAGATGCTGCCATTATATAAATTCTGTATAAGTGTTATTTCAAGCAAAATCATTGCACAGTGCAAATGACAAAAGTATACAAACAAATCTTAAAAAAATAGACAAATCATCACACAAGCATAGTGCATTCAAAGCACATCAATCCTTAACTTCCTCACCACAGTACTAAAAAGAGAACCCTCTCTAAATCTTTCAAGCCTTTCAAAATTCACCAACTACTCCTAGCAATGCCCCGATTACCATAAATAACAATATTCAAATTAGTAGTTTTAACAATAAATAACATTCAATATTAAAGTGGTGACAAAGGACATTCGTGCGAGATTTCCACTCACTAACTGAGACGTGTACCTCATCCCGTTTCAGTGGAAGTGGCAAAAATGGCTTGGCAGCCGAGTGATTGTTCAGACATTTACAAGAATCAGACCCAAATAAATAACAGTCAACATACTACCGTGACAGTCATCAGGTGATCAAGACTAGCAAGGGGGGCCAATGTGTGGCCTGCCGCCCTGAAAAGGTAAGTAATATTTATGAATTCCAGAGGACTGTGTGCGTGGTTTCATTAATTAGCATTTGGCATGGATGCAAAAACAAAAGAGCTTTTAATAAAAGGAGCCAAGGTAACAGCCTTTGGGCGTGATCATACAATCTGTGTGTTTACAAAGATAAGCTGTGCTCCACTCCCACTGAAATTGTCACTCACTGGTACTGGCTCTTAATATTTGAGGTTGTGAAGAACATAAAAAGCGTTGAGCTGGTAGTATAGAGGAGGTGTTGTAGGGTTAGGGTCAAGCAGTAGGTTCGAGATGCTGTTACCCAGCTTTGGTGAGCTCCTCCTCAAGTCATGTGCATTTAAGTAGGAGTGTATGTGTATATTTGATGTTTTTTTGGTGCACAGATGTGTGTATAGACAGTAGACTGTGCCTAGTATAAAGACAAAGCAACACACCAAACAGCTTTCTACGCCCACTGACTGAGAGGAGAAGGGGTTGCAAGCTAGGAGAGGTGATCTGCCGTATCCCAACACCATCTCAATCCTCCATGACACATTTCCCCCCCACCTTCACCGTAACAAAATCCAATCCAGCTCTTTGTCCCGACCCTCGATCCCAACCTCAGCCATGACTCATTGCTCCTCCTCCCCCTGATATGACTGTGATGTCATTTTTACTTCACATTTGCCATGTATTGGTGGACTTTCAGCCCGTTTTGGACATCATACCTCCTCCACTACACAGTCCCCTCGTTTGTCCTCACACACTTGCAATTCCTCTCTTTGATTCTTTTTTTCACGTTTACAATACTAACCTGCCACTTGCATCCGTCAGTACCCTTTTTCAGATTCCCTGATATTTCTTCGTGCACCTCTGTGTAACCTTCTGCACCCCTTTTCCAAGATCTTCTCCCCCCCCCTTTTCCTCCATCAGAAATTGGGAGGAGGGAGGTTGGTGGGTGATGGGGGGATGGGGGGGGGGCTAGGGCATGTTCATGGACATGGTGAGTGCCAAGGCGTCTGCGCTGCGGGGGTCCTTCACCCCGATGATGAGGTCATTGGTCCTCCTGGTGCCCTCCACCAACGAGAGGACGTCCACCCGCTCCACCTCGTGACCCTTGGCCTGTAGAAGCTCCATGTCCTCCGCCAGGAACTCAGCTGGGGTGGGGGGGGGGGGGGGGCAGAGAGAGAGAGGTAGGGAAGGTATAGGTGAGTGATGAGATGTGGCCAAGAAACAGGGGTAGAAAAGGTGTAGAGGTTAGAGTAGTTAGAGATGGCGGAGGAGAAGATTAAGGAAAGGGACACGGAATCTGAACCAGTTTAATGACCCCACAATGCAATTCACACTCATGCAGTCACACCGCATTCTGACGAGTCAAAACCTACAGAAAAGTAATCCCTAATACACAGCGGAGCTACTCACAGTCCACAAGGAGAGTGTCTGGCTCCAGCTGTGGGTGCAGTCTGCCGAACGCCAAACTGTCACTCAGGTTCTTTCGTGAAGACAGAACGTTCATCAACACCTGTTCCAAATCAGAAGAAGTTTAGGATGGTCGGTTTACTCAGAGTAAACCGATGAAATGACAATGAGTTTCGAGATGTGAAGCCACCGATCACCAGCTCATACCTGGGTGATGCCGCTGAGGGCTTTGTCTCCATTGGAGGAGCCGAGGGCCACGTAGGTGCCACACAGACCCAGGGCAGGCCTCACAACCGTGGGCACGAGGAAGGACAAGGGCCTCTTTCCTGGCTGGAGGGCATTACGCTGCACACAAACATGCACACGCACACACCACACAGACCGTGAGACCAGCTGAACTAGCATCGCAGTGAAAACGTGATGCTAGTTGAGGCTAGCAGGATAATTCAAATTACATTTACATTTAGTCATTTAGCAGACGCTCTTATCCAGAGCGACTTACAGTAAATACAGGGACATTCCCCTGAGGCAAGTAGGGTTGCCTTGCCCGAGGACACAACGTCAGTTGGGCATGACCGGGAATCGAACTGGCAACCTTCGGATTACTAGCCCGATTCCCTCACCGCTCAGCCACCTGACTCCCTTATAAATTACTCTTTTAGTCACATTAGGCAAACGTATTCCACATTAATAATTTACCAGGCACTCAAGAGCTAATGGTAACCAGGCCTGCAGGAAAAGATGGTGCTTTAAAAGCTTACATAACATGCAAATCAAAGTCATTACCAGTGTAAGCGAAAAACTGAAATGCAGGTATACACATTTTCTTTAGATTTTCTGATTCTTGGATATGTTTTATCGATTCCAGCCACTCCAAATCACAGAACAGAAATGGCATCCATTTAGCAACGTTAATGTGCACACTTCCTGGCTTCATATTCCTGAGGGATTTTGTATCAATAATATGACACGGTATGACACAGAGGCATCTAAGAGTTTCGTATGACAGTACCAGGTTGGGTGGCGACGTGCTCTGGGATTTATTGGGCCAGGAGAAGTCAAGAACTTGGCTGTTCAGGAGGATCCCAGAAGGAGTCACTATCCCACTACCAAACGGTCGATTCAGGGAGCTAGCGAAGGAGGTGCAAACAGTAAGACACAGATTGGTTATGATGGAATGCAGAGGCAACAGACACAAACGTAACTTTTCCTAACTAAAACCACACTTTTAGATCAATAATTGCAAATCATGATTACCATAACAGTACCATGTCTCTCTGTGGGTTAAAACCTTAGAGACAGTCACATGAAGCCCTCCTTCAGAAAATGCAATCAGCAAAGCAATGTACAGGATGGATTTGAACCATGAAAAGTTCTGATGGAAAAACAGCACTTGAATATGAGTTTTGAAACATCTTTGGTTGGAAGGTTGTGTCTCGCAGGGCACACCTCATGACAGACACGATTAAGTCGTCCGGGCCCATGACCATGACCTGACTGGCCACGGCCCCCTCCTCCAGGGCGTACGTGGGTGTGTAGTGTCCGGGGGGGTACGCTTGCGAGTCGTTTATCATCTGACGGAGGAGTGTGGCCTGGGACTTACTGGAACGCGACAAGAACAACAAAACATCAGGACAACAACAGGACAGGGCCTCTAGGTCAATGAACACGGCAGTACGAGGGCCTACTGAGACACAAACACAGCCTACCTCAGCATCTGGCTCACTATCTCTGAGACGGAGGAATCAAACATGGGGTCTCCTAGGCTACTAGCCAGAGCTAAAGAGATCTTCAGAGACTGGAGATAAAAAATAACATTGTTTAACGACGGCCCACGCCAGCCAGTAATTAAAAATATACATATATGTTTTTGTTTTTTTGAGAAAGTTGTCATTGGATGCCGTAACTGCAGTACCTCAGCAATCCAGTGGTGGGTGCTGTTCCTGGGTATCTGGCTGGTGATGTTGTAGCCTTCCAGGATATTCAGGGCTGTGATCAAAGCTGCACCTGCTTGGGGGGCCGGTGCTGCCATCACATGGTGCCCTACACATCAACATCCACAGTAAAAAAAGAAAGAAAAAAAAAGAAAAAGAAAAGAAAGACAAATGGATGAACCCCTTTGGTGTAGTTTAGCCCCTGGCTGCAAAGAGCTGCAGGGTGTGTACGTTCGAACTGAACACGAACACCACTGACGTCCATAGAAATGAAGAGCTTACCCTGGTAGATGATCTCTGCAGGCTGCTGCAACACTATGCTGTAGTTTCCAAAGTCTTCCTCGGAGAGTACGCCCCCTACTGCTCGCACCTGTTAGAAAAAGGAAATGAGGAGTTCCTTTGTTCTTGTGCTTCAACCTAGAATAAACTGGTTCTCTCCTGAGCAGGGTGGAGAGAGGGCCAACTGGTGCCTGAGTTTAGGAAATACTTTAAAAACTAAAAGAAAGCAGTAGAGAGTCTATCTGAGTTGCAATACAGTATTCATGACTTCTTATATAATGGAAGGTGATGAAGAGACAATTGTGCTTGCTTACTGCAGCGGCCATTTCCTGCGTCAGATTTCCACTGTAGAACTCTGACACCCCGTTGGCTGCCACCGCCTCCAAAATGGCCGCCAGGTCAAGCCGTCTGGTGAACAGGCCAGAGAGGGGAGGCTGGCCGTTGGAGAAAAAGAGATTCTGGAATGCCTTCGACATGTTCTGGTCCTTCACTTTAGACAGAGCTTCAGCTAGGGACATGACAGACAGTTACAGGTTAGGTCCTAAAAATACGATATTTCTCGCTTTATTTATAAGCATGGATAATACAATGCTACCACACTGTGGAATGAACTGCACCATCAGTTGTCTTTAACAGGAGAGTTTGGGATGTAGACTGATGTAACAAAACCAATATTGACACAACTACTTGAGTTGTCCATAAATGTGATCATGAGTCTTCAGCTTCAGCACACCCATATGACAAGGCGATAGTATTGCTTGGTTGAAAGTAAAACAATGTATCACGCTTACCTAGGTCATGTGTAACATTGAACCCATTTCTGGCCACATCTGCTGCCATAGTAACCACCTCTTTCCAATGCATTCTAAAGAATAAAAGAGGCACATAAGACGGTTTGTTTTGGAAATGCATAGCTTCTGCTGAACCAAACATATGAGTATTCATGAAGCAGGTCATTTCTATCTTTAGTGCTAACACATGCTTCTGGATCATTTACACAGACACCACTTAGTTCTTCAGTTGTCGACACTGATAAAAACCTTCGTTTGAATACTATAATGGCCTCTATGGGGGGCAACCCCCTTAACTCTTACAGCCCTAGCATCATTTAGCTAGATGTTCATCTGTGAATGCACATCATACACAGTGGATAACCATTTGCAGCCATTGTCTGAAACACCCTTCTCTTAACGACCATGTGACTGATAATTACAAGTCACTGGAGTAATTGTAGCTCAACGCTCAGTGGCACAGGAAACTCACTGAGCCTGTTAACGTGATAATAGGGTTACCAAACGTAGACCTCGCCGTTCGGATCACAGGAGAGGAGCCTTCTTTCTGGTTCGAGCTGACAGCTTAAACATAGCCTGTGGTTTCTGTGTTCACTCTGCAGACCACTGCTGGAAGTGCCTGTGTGGTATTCCAACCCTAACGTTTACTTTTAGTGACAGTCGTACTGTTATCTCTTCTCTTCCATCTCTTCTCTAACTAAGGGAGTCAGGTGGCTGAGCGCATAGGGAATCGGGATAGTAATCTGAAGGTTGCCAGTTCGATTCCTGGCCGTGTCAAATGACGTTGTGTCCTTGGGCAAGGCACTTCACCCTACTTGCCTCGGGGGAATGTCCCTGTACGTACTGTAAGTCGCTCTGGATAAGAGCGTCTGCTAAATGACTAAATGTAACTGCGATCTGTTCTACAAGGACTGGACTGGAAATCTCTACATAGACAGATATGGACCACATGTCGAAAGAAAGAAAGAAAGGGATTACCTTCCATAGAGCTGGTGTGCCTGGTGCATTCCACTGAGCATACCTGGAACTCCTACCAAAAGGCCAGGCTGGAACATGACAGCAGGAAGACATTGACATGTTACATAATGCCTCCCCAAATATGCAGCAGGATCACATGAGTAGAAAAGTCAAGATGAAGAATGGGTGTATTGTTGGGTTAACTGGTGCAGCCTGCACCCATCGGTCACTAGGACCAAGTGTTGTGATCAAAATATGATTGAGGTATGCTTTCAGTGATAAATGTGCTGCATTGCGGTGGAAGTGCATCCCACTCTACTGTGTAAATGGGCAAAATCGACGAGGAATCTACCTTGAGGTCAAGATTGGTCTGCAGCATGTCCTCCTGAATGGCAGATGGTGCCGTCTCACGGAAGTCAATCACCCTGCTTTCGTTCTTCCGGATATTGTGGACCAGCATCACGCCCCCTCTGTAGATAACAAACACACATCACTCTACCACCCTCTCTCAACCTTGAACGTGTTTTCTAGATGAATTCACCGAAAGCACTTGTCACCAAGCACAGTCACTCCATACATTGCAACTCTGTTCATGTTGGGTTGAAATGATAGTTTGAATGTGTGTTGATAGTCAACGCTTACAAAACTATAATTTACTAATCCCAACATACTCTACACAAGCAGGTGGGACTGAGCGTGTGTTGTGTGTGCAGTGTGTGTGTGTGTGTGTGTGTGTGTGTGTGTGTGTGTATAGATGCCACTCGCCCTCCGATGCCCGAGGTGTGCGGGTGCATGATGCCCAGGCAGAGGGCAGCGGCGATGGCAGCGTCCACACTGGAGCCATGCTTCTCCAGGGCCTGGAAGCCCAGAGACGTGCACTGGGCCACGTCCGTCACCACGGCACCCTGGTTAAATATCTGACAGAAAGGAAAATGGAGAGAGAGAGAGAGAGAGAAGAGAAAGGTGGGTAGAGGGAGGAAGGGAGGTGAGTGTGAAAGAAGAACCTATAGCATTTTATACACGCACGCACACACACACACCAACCTGTGGGTCCCCAAAGTAGATCTGCATGACGAGAGCCATGGTGACTCCAGTGGCGAAGGTGAGGCAGGCTGTGATGATGACGGTCAGGCCGTCTCTCTGACAGGCACAGTCCTCCGCTAGGGGGTCTCTAGTGGTCTCCCGAAGGGGCGTGATGTCATGGCTGGCCAGGTCAGATGCAGAGGAGGGAAGCCGCTGAAGGCGGGCAGATTTCAGGAACAGGTCTGGGTCTGGGACAGACAGTCAGTCTATTAGAGACTAGGTTGGAAATGATAGCACACCCACACACACGAAGTGTACATAATGCTATTGACTTTTGGGATTAGACAAAAGTCAGTATACATTGTATTGATGTTCCCATTGGCCACACTTGACAAGCACACACACACAGTAGTGACTACAATAGAGGTGTGTACACTGCATATCAACAACAAAGCACTTAATTCAAAATCAACACACCTTACTCAAACACGTTTTTAAATACAGCATGACGCCGTCATTTACCTGTGTCCTGTTCACTGAGAAAGTTGTCGTCATCTTTGCGTGACTTTAAAGTGTTCTCTCCGGAAAGCCCATCCTCCTCGGGAAGCCTGGGGAAGCTGGTGATGCTCATGTAGTCCACCGGTGAGTAGGCACTTCCTAATGTCGTCTCCTGGCTCGCATCTTTCTCTGCCACGGTTCCACTGGAATAGCCAGCCCCTGCGTCGTTGGCGGGGTTGTACATGGTCGCCAATTTTCCAAAGTCATACAATGAACGTTTTTAAGTATTGATCAAGAACGTAGACTCTATGGGCTACTGTCTATTGCCAGTCGATATGACTCTATTATTCCCAGGAATTTGTATATTTCAGTCTGGTCTGATCCTTTATAATGTGTTGTTACTGGTTAGAAGGTCTTGTAAAAAACACATGTTACTGCTCGGGGACATTGCTTCCCAGTTCCGTTTGCGTGATGTGGCATTTTGTATCTATTCCTAAGCCCTCAAAGTACCTGTGGATGAAGGGAGACACATTAAATAATCGTGTTGATTGCCTGGAGCATCATTCACATTCTTAATAAAACGAAATTCAGATACAAAACAGATACGAATTGACAATACCCTTAAATGTTGTTTGTGGCAATAGCAATTGGTTCCATTGTTGACATTAAAACACGCAGCTATATAATCTAGCTGTTGTTTTTAAAACAGGGGCCCCGTTGCTATTTGTATACAGTCCATCCTTTACCTGCCCTTGTCAATGCGCGTGGGACAAAATCCCAGCACGAATGAATATATAACACTACATAGATGCTAATGTATATCCTGTGATTTACAGGCGATGAGAGATGCGCACTCCAATCGCCACCGTCATTCCAGGCATAAATTGACGCATCGGGTTTTATTCTAGCATATGCCATGTTCAGACATATCTTATCAAATAAAAAACACACGGGCTTCTTGGTAACAACTAGACTTACCTTCTAGAATAAAGATACATCTGGCTTTAAAATAAAAATTGCCATAACGTTGCGGCTTCTCTCGCAACAGCAGTAGCCTACACGGTACAGATCTCTCAGATCAGTGACATCACAGGGGAATGTCACCGTCTTAAAGGTGCAGGTTGTTGCAGGTGCGTCTCCGTAAAATAAAATCGATTTGTCAAAATGTTTACAGGAATCGCATATGAAATGTGAAATAACACCATCGGTGACTGAACATGAAAAAAAAAAACTGCTGACTATTTAGACTTACATGCCCGCCTGCCTGTTTACTATGGGCCCGTTGCCGCTTTAATCGAAGGGGGTTGAAACTGAAAGAGTTGTTTAACAAGTTTTAGTAGGTTAGGGTAGCTTGGGCTCCTACTCCAATTTCAGGTTATTCAGTGTCACTGTGTGTGTGTGTGTGTGTGTGTGTCAGGGAGACAAAAAAAAAACCTTTCTTTGCATTTCAAGGACCTCTCTTTAGCAGGTCCTCAGTAAATCTTCACACTGTAGCGTTCTACAGTCATGATCCCCTGTATCCCCCACCCTTGTCACCCAAACCACCGAGAATCTGGTTTCCTTCAACAACCGAATCCAATAGGAGGAAGGGCTAATAAACTAGGAGTTGGTTGTTTTTTTATGTCTTAAGCGTGGTCTGATTTGGTTTGTATTGGTTTGATGGGCTGTCATTGCATCATTTAAAGGTGGATAATGAATTGTTGCCAATATAATAAAACCCGTTGAGGAGTTATTCATAGAGACACCCTTCATTGTTACACAAATTTCAGGATGAACCTGGAATTTTAGACTACACCCGTACTTTGTATGTACATACATAATGTTCGGTTAAATATAACCTAAACTGTTCTTCATTGGACAGTCTGTCCCCCCACTCCCAAACACATTGAAATGACAAGACGGGATTCAGGTGTCAACCTGAGTATTTATTGTTGTTATTCTTTTTTTTTTTTGTATGTCTGGTACCTGCGTTTTGCGGAATGGATGCTTTGTAAACCCACCCGTTGGTTTTGCATAGGTTTCACTGTGAAAGGACCAGGTCCAGGGATGGAAAATTCAGAACATCACAAAAACCATGCAGAACTAGTGAAAGGCACAATCACCATAGATATCAGATACACCAAACTTTTTATATGTCTATATGGTTTTTATTTTTATAGGGGAGGTGTGTTACTCATTCAGATGTTATAGGGGGAGGGACCCCATTTTGTTTTGAAGCTGCCATCATTTCAGAGCACAAAGCAGTATAGAAAAATGCTTCCCAGACAAGAAACCACCTTCCTTTTTAAAACATGATACAAGGTGTGTGACTGTACTAGTAACTATATGGGAAAATACAAGCATATATTCTCTAGTTTTTGTTGTTGTTGTCGATACATTTAATTTCCGACTTAATAGAATCAGCCTCCTCCTCCACCCCCCTCCCGGACTCACACCTCTCATGACACACACATAAACCAAGGGGCCCTGCCCTCATCCACTGGATGGTTGCCATCCTTGATCCACACCTTTTATGATTCACCCACTGCACACTTACTACACAAAACCGCAGAGATAACATTTGGGCGAGAGGTGTGACAGAGAGAAAAATTAAATATGGAAACAGGCTTGTAGTGGTGGATCTGTGAGGAGGGTGTCCAAGCGCACGTGTGTTCTCACAAACACACAACGTAATCTCACACACAAACACACAATGTGAGCTCACACACAAACACACACCCCTGCGGTCTCTCGTTTACGCCTTTTTCCGACAGAAGACCTCAGAGGCACAACTGGTTTACCTTATTCCCAAAGGTAAGGATGCATGGAGACCACTGTGTGTGTTTATGTGTGTGTATGTACTGTGTATGTGTGTGTGTATGCCTGTGTGTGTGCTAAGTGTGCTGTAATTAAGAAGATTGACATATTCCTTTAGCCAAAACAGCAACAGAAAAATATGAATAATCATACCTTTATATGTTTAGATTGATAGATTCTGAATAAAACAAAAATAATTAACAATAGTTGGCAGAACTGCAAAATCTATGATTTGTCACGTGAGGGGTGAGAAAACAATCAGCTGAAAGAACAAACAATAATTCAGTATATTATATGACGGAAATAATAAAAACACAGGACCTCCACACTCCAACTGTACCCATCTCCCAAAAACATCGACAGGTCATTCCACTGTTAGTACATCCTCAAAACTACTGACGTGCGCCCCCTCTATCCTGTATTCCACACGTTATGCCTCTAGAGGGCAGCATCCACCCAAACATACCAAACCAAACGAGGGCTCAATCGTGCATGAGAAACAGGGTGCATCTCAGTTTCAATCAAGGACAGGAACTGGGGGAAGGGTAACTTTCAGACAACTAATAGACCCCCTTGGTTTTCTATTGAAACTTGAGGTGAGGCAGAGAAAGGATTCTTATCGATTAGGCTGACAATGCTCTTACATTAAATGGCATGGAGCACCACAAACTGCGTTCTAATATTTACAAGAAAGATATTTGACCATTATTCATATGTAACTTTTTTTTTTTAGCTTTTATGTGTCAACACACAACCTTCCACACACAGACTTTCTATAACGATTGAAAGGAAAAAAAAACGACAAACATCCCAAATGAAAAAAGATAAACATTGCACGGCACACAGCTAAAACTTAGACTCACGAAAATGTATGACAGTGCAAACTTACATCCATGTCTCAAATAATTTACAAACTTTAGTATATATTCATATACACTTCAGCACCATAGTTACTATAATAGTTGAATACATGTCAGTGAGCTGGATCTTTAGGTGGAGGACACTGTTAGGGCTGGATGTGAGAGAGATAGGGGAGAGAGAGAGAGAGAGAGAGAGAGAGAGAGAGAGAGAGAGAGAGAGAGAGAGAGAGAGAGAGAGAGAGAGAGAGAGAGAGAGAGAGAGAGAGAGAGAGAGAGAGAGAGAGAGAGAGAGAGAGAGAGGCGGAGAGACAGAGAGGAGAGAGGGGGACGGGAACAGACAGAGAGGAGAGAGGGAGGAGAGAGGGAGAGAAAGAACTACAATAGAGGGAAAGAGAGTGCTAGAAAGAAAGATTGATAGGGTAGAGAGGAACAGTAGGCAAGTACAGGGTAGAACAAAACAGGCAAGGACAGATTGTTCTTTTTGTCCTTTAGCAAGTCCTTTAAATACTTTAAAAGCAGGACCAGAAATGTGTGTGTGTGTGACTTTTTGTGTGTGTGCCTGTGTGTGTGGGTGCGTGCCTGTGTGTGTGTTTTCGACTGTGTGTGACTGTGTGTGTGTGGGGCTGTGTGTGTGACCAAGAGACCCTCAGTGTCTCCATTATTGCCCTTTTATCAGTTCATGATGAAGGATTTGACGGAAAGACGTTTATGTTAACTGTCTCCACTGTCTCTCTGGGTATCAGTGTGATGGTTAATGACTTAGTCACAGAACACAGATCGTATCATCCAAATAATGAATGTGTGCTGGGCAAATTGTTCTTCTCATCTTTTTGAGGGGTCTTCAATGTGCCGTGTGTATTTAACAGTGACAGTTTTGTTAAGATTGTTGGCTACTCAAGCTTCTTCCTCATGACTTTCAGGAACAGGCTTTTTCAAATGGCGACAGGAAGCAAAAATAGTGTTTTCAGAAGGAACAATGATGAAAAAAACCCGGAACAAAACAAAATAAAGTGTCCATCGAAACCACCCTGCATCTACTTTTACCTGTCATACCCCTGCAACCTACAGGCAAGCCATGGTCCCTTTAAATGAGTTCAGAAAGTTAATATACACAATTTTTTTCTTTCTTCACAATATACAAATGTAACCCATACCAAACAGGCAGTTTAATTACATTAAAGTAATTAGCCTAAGAATGCTATAAGAATGCTGTTGTTGTGTCTTGGGCAAACTATACTTTTATGCAACATGTTCAGCCGTTTCTAAAGACCACAATGACACAATGATGTTTCGCTTAGCGGCACATCCCTAATTAAGGTGATTATGTACTGCTCTACACGGACAGTGTCAGTGTATGTCGGTGTTTGCCAACTACTTGTGTTCATGGCAAATAAGATAAGGCCACCACACAGCGCTTCATTATGGAGGGCAATGCTGACATGGAAACCATTTGCAAACTGGAAAACCTGACCTTAGGCTGCACAGAGAGCTACTACACCTATCTAGAAACTCTTTCTATACCCTAGCATCTTATCTTAAGTAAAAAGGATTTGTTTACTTTTTTTTTTGTTCCTCTTTAGTTTGTTTTGCACATCACACCATCATCTCACCTTAGTCTACCTGCTTTCACCCTTCAGAGTGAGAGGAGGGAGAATTACCTGGGGTGTTTTGTGAACAGGATTTATTTCTGCCTTTCTTTCCATCTCTCTCTCTCTCTCTCTCTCTCTCTCTCTCTCTCTCTCTCTCTCTCTCTGTCTCTCTCTCTCTCTCCACTATGTCTGTCTCTCTCTTTCTCACTGTACAGAGAATGGACTGAAAGGCAGGCCACTCATTAGAGACTCAAAGGTCTGTCTTCCTCCTCACACTATTATTCTTATAGTTATTAGACATATAATTAAACCAACGATTAACTGAAACAAAACCTAGGAACTTGAAAGACAATAGTTTAGAAAATAGGTTTCTCTGGAGGACCATACTGGAGCCTTGCAGTGTCACAAATAGTCACTGCATGTTTCCTCTAAAAGGATGATTCAAGAAAAGCCTGTTCTGAAAAGCCTGAGAAGAATGTGAGGGTGAAAAAACTATTTGTGAGGCTATGAGCTAAAATTGAGACCAAATTCAATAAGTGTTTTTATTTTAATTTTTTTAGGGAAATAAATTGATGGGATTGTGTAGCATGCTTCTATTAAGCAAGTATATCTAAATAACATGTTGTTACCTTTATACAATGTCTTAATTAAGTTTAAGAGTTTTGGCAGAATGGGAGCCATAATAAGTACATTCAAATGTTTCTTTTTAAGAGGGTGTTACTCTATGTATACATGTATATGTATGTGTTAACATGTACATATGTGTGTTACTGGGTTGGGGTCTGTGTCTATACTAATATTCAGAGTAAACATCAGCCGCTACAGACATGAAGGCTCAGTGGCAGAAATTGCGCTGGCTGGGCTGGTGCAGGAAGGTGTTTCTGGCGTGTGCCGCGTGGCGAGGGCCCTGCTCCTTGGTACGATTTTGCCGCTGAATGCGGTTGCGGCCCAGGTGGCGCCTCTCAGTGCGGGCTTTGCCCCTCTGGACCCGGGCCACCTGGGTGACTTTGGCCAGGGAGCCGGCCTGGGCAGCCAGTCCACGGGTCACCCTGGTGGGCATGGAGCCTCGGGTGGCAGGGGCGGCTGCTGGCTCAGCAACACGACTGTGGAGGAAGATGGAGGTTGAGGACAAAGAGAGTTGAAAAGGATTAGTCACCGTGAGCAGTCATAGAAGCTTCTGGTATAGAATGGAATGGTATAGAATTCAGGAAGCAAAAGCACTGGGTGGATGCGTAGGAATATTTTATGAGACAGACAAAGAAGTCAGCTAAAAGGAAACATCTAGAAGGTGTCCTCCTCACCTCACACTTCCTGCCAGGCTGGAGATGCTCTCCTCCCCCACCATGGACAGGTTGCCATTGGAGACCATGGACATGTTCCCAGTGGACACGTAGACAGACATGCTGGGGTGTTCTATGAGAAGGTCTTCCATAGGGCTGGTCTCTGCCGTGGCTCCTTCTGCAGTGAAACAGGGGGGAGGGGTGACAAACCAGCTCTCGTCCATGCAGCCTCTCTCTGACCCAGCCCCACTGCTACCCACACTGCGCCCACACTCACTCCCAGAACCAGGGGACACAGATGGGCTGAAAGGGGTGGAGAGTCTGGCCCGTCTGGAAAAGGTGACGGGTGTAGCCACACCTGAGGCTAACAGGCTAGCGGTTGGGCAGCACAAGGACTCAGAGGTTTGTGCCCGAGGTTTGTGTGTTCTGCGACGTTTTTGAGGTGGGGGAGGGACGGGGTCGAGGGAGTCAGTCCTTGAAGACGTGTCTGATTGATCTAATTGGTTGTTTTGAGGGAGCGATTGTGCTCTCAATGGCACCTCACTTCCACCTTCTACCATCACGCAATCAGCTTCCTCTGATTATACGGAAGGGGTGGGACAAGACAGGGTTTGGCCAATTAAAATAGGATTAGGATAAGGAACCAGTATGGCGAGGGAGGTAGAATTAATTTTATCATGCAGGTTGGAAGGTAGGGTGTATTTTATCAGGGACCATTATAATAGAAGCACATACATACACACACACATACCAGTGTTGGGAATGTGAGGGTATTTAAATAAAATTGAAAGGGGTGGGGGGGTAAGGAAACAACACAAAACATAGAAAATAGGAATAATATCATTAGTTATTTTGGAACTTTGAACCTTGTGTTCATGTCAGCTACTGGTTTGTAGTTATATAATGACTGCTTGGCACTGTCCTCTGGCTTTTAAGGGGGGGGGTCGGGGGAGGGGGGCCAGCAAGGCAGTGAATTGAACGGTAGGGGGTGTGTTCATTGGTCATCAGATGGCATCTCCAGTTACAGATTGCCTACGCTAAATGTCAATCTAGCTACCTGTCACCTGCCTACTATGCCCACCCTCTCCAATAAGATCCTCCACCTCACTCCTCCATCCCACACCAACCAACTATAAGCCCCACCCCTTAACATTTATCCCACACCAAGCACAAAAATATGTAACATAAAATATGTATGTCACTATTGACATGAAAGCAACACTAAACACATTTCTTTAGGTGCCTGGTCATATTGACATTTTACTTTGACTTAATCAAGTCAGATTCCCACAGAAGCGACCCTCCCGTATCTCTATTCTGACACAAAAACAACCCTTCCTAATTGTCAACCACCTCCACCCTTCCAGGAGGAGGACTCACCAGGAAGGTTTACCAGCATCCACCCCTCTTCATCAGCCTCCGTCACGCAGGGGTTGGGCCCCTTCAGCTCGGCGGCAACCTCCTCCACCTCCCCAAAGAACAGGCTGCTCAGACGTTGGAACATTGCTCCACCTTAGGTCAACGGCCGCGGGTGTGAGGGTCGGCTGTAGAAGGGTTCGGTCCTGTGTGTGGTCGTCTTCCTCCAAAGGAAAAGCTAGCTGCCTTTTGAATGGATTTAGTTGTGTTTGCTTATTACTTTAGCACGGTGTTTCGCAGACTCATTCACTTTCAGCCCTTTTTTGCTGGATGGCGTTGGTTGACTTGGGGGCTCCCGTAGTGCAAATGTAAGGTTTTACTTGGTTTTCACAGCAAAGGCCTGGAGGGAGAAAAAGACAGATGGCAGCATTGGTCAGTTTACAGAGAAACACGTCCAGATCTTTAGCCATCACGACCTCACAATCCACAGCATGGTTTAGTCTTATGACTTTTTGGTGCCACTAGTGAGGGAAAATAAATCTTTTTCATTCCTTCATGGTGAATTTGTACATTTAGATGGATAATTCGAACATTGGTCAAGGTGTAAAGGAGCAGGGCAGTACGGTGCTACATCGGGTTTTGAAAAACAACCGAAAATGATCTAGAGTCAGGAGGAATGAACCGTTTCTTGTAATTAACGTAAAATAGACTTCTTCTTTTTTCTTTCTTTTTTTAATGTGTGTATGTGGAAGCAATATCTATGAACCAATAGATAATAAGTATATAGTGTTTGCAACTCTGACAAGGTAATGCCATAAAAAGGTCCATTTAACATGTCTATTTGTTTTTGAAAGCTGATAACATTGTTATACCTATATAAGATTAGTCGGGAGATGATTTAGGGACCTCCATCATGGTATTTGGTCATTACAGGTCAGTGAAGGAAAACGTTTCCAGTACTTTCATCAACCATGTTCATTGGTCAACTGAAAAATCTCATTTCTACCCTCAAATAACACCACCTTTAATCTATAAATGGCTCTCTCAACGGAGCAAGTGCATAAACAAATACTAGTTGGCTAATGAATAGATGGGGCCCTGCTAGAGAAATCCATGATTCCACTATAGCCCTCGAACAAGGGAAAGGAAAGAAGGAAAGGAAGCCATTTAATACACTAATGAGGAGCTAGCAAGACATTTTTCTGATGAGTAAGTAACAACGCTTTAACACCTTCCCCCCTTTTCGGGAATGAACACTACCCAGAACAGCAGCCAGGAAACAAAGACTCTGGACAGATGGACAAGCGAGAGGGAGGGATGGAGAGAGGGGGCACATGTAACGTCGAAGCAAGTCACATCGCTCAGGAAACACACACTTTGAAAAGTAGCGTGTCAAAACAAAACCGGGGACTGCTATCAATTCTCCTACTGTGTTTTTAAAAGGCTAGAGAGTGTAGGCTTCACTGGACACCGAGGGGAAGTAAAAGTCTCTGAGCCATTAAGGAGTATGTGAAACCAGTCTTAAGTGTATGATGTGTAAACTTTTAACTGGGACATCGGGGATAAAAGGAGAGAGAGTCAGACAGAGAGTCAGACAGGCAGACATAAAGACACATCAGGGTTTTTATAACTGACATAGTTCACAGCAGTAAAGAAATTGCTCAGTGTCAATGTTTCTGAAATTATTTTTTACAACAAGCCAAGTTCAGTTTGTGGGCCTTTTGTGTCCCTCAGTCACACAATTGGAGTCTAGAGGCGAAAAAGATAGTTTAAAGGTACAATAGGTAAGAGGAAAAAAAAGAAAGGTTTTGTCCCCTATCAACATGTTGTGTAAGCTAACAAGGCCCTCTGAGAGTCGTTTAGCTAAACAGACAATTCAGTGCTAGAGGTAGGTCAACTTCACATTTTTGGAGCGGCTCACTACTATTGGGCGGATTATGTTCAAACAATCTTGTTCCAGCCAATCGCCTTTGGGGAGGCAGGCTTTTCTCCTTGGCTTCATTTGTGAAACATCTGTCAATCAAGCTCAAGCTGGAGGAAAGCACGGAAGTTCAGACAATAATTGGTGGGCGCTGTTTCTCATATTTGAATTCATTTTATAATTTGACCTAGTGCAGCTTTAAGATGGGGATAGGTTATGCATGAACGCATGGATGGAAGGTGACACTTGAACGGTACCCATGGTGACGCCGACACCAAGGTCACAATAACAGAGAGAACATGGTAAGGACACACACTCATACACACTCACTAAGTCTGAAACCAGAGAGGTCATTCATGCTGTGTTTCAGTTTCCCTGAGAACATCTCTCCGATCCCCTATCCATCAACATCAGTCTTTGTCAGAGAGCATATTTTGAAGGGGCGCGTGTGTATGCGTATAAGCCTGTGCCTCTGTGTAACTGTGCATCCGAGTCTTGCAACCATCATTTCTGAGAACAAACACATAAACACTTGAGCTTGCCTTTTAGGCCGGCAAACAAAGGTTTTCTTCAGTTCAATGAAAACCTAGGTTTATGACTGATTATCTAGACTGACATGTGCTTTCAAAGAACGTCAGATAAAGCTCTGTGGTGGATGGATGAAATTGTCAGAGAGATAGTGAAGAACCACCCTAGATGCTGAGAAGAGCCCAGTAATAATTAGGCCCTTGCCTTGGCAGGGAGAATGCTATCATGCATTCCTTAAGGGTCAGACACCAAGTCATAAGACTGTCGCAAACAGTGAGTCTACCAAACAAATCAAGCTCAAATGTGAGCTGTGAAGGGTCTGAAGAAGGTGGACAGGATGTACACACATACAGACACACACACACACGCACACACACATATACGGCTCTGGGGAAAAAATAAGAGCACCTTTTTCTTTCCTTTTTAAAAGAAAAACTTGAGAAGGACAATTTTGAGTGAGGAACAGAAGGGTAAAGTATACAGTAGATACATATTTAGCCTAATCCCCCACTACCCCTCCCCCTTAACCACCAGCACCAACCCATTCAAAGAAGAAAAAGAAGAAGAAAGAAATCGGAAATGTCTCATCATTCAGTCAATCCAGATTCAATAAAGCAATGTCTATTGAAAATATTCTGGCCCATTTGTGAAACAGGATTAGGTCAAACATAACATATTTTGGCCAGTATTAGAATTACATGTTGCTTTAACGAATGGATGCAATAATACGTGGCCTGTGACACATCTTATCATCATTCTACAGCAACAACAATAGTCTATTCTTACATTAAAATGGCATAGGCCACAGAGAAATATCTAGAGGAGATTGAGATCCTGTGTAAACATAGTCAAACAAGTGTTTGACTTAAACTAATTGGTGTTGACAAAGACTCCAGTATGTAATGTGCACACTGGTAAGTATGGTACATCAAAAAGGCCTACTGATAGTCCAACTATGAAAGATATTCTCCAGTCACTTATTGCAGGTTTGAATAAGCTATTTTAAAATGGGCGGCGCACAGACAGATGGGAGGAGATTCGCAAATAAAAACAAGACTGGATGACGAAGGACTCTAACGTCACTGATGCTTATCGGTCCACCCTACTGGACTAAATAGGAAAAAAGGAAAGGAACAGGAGAGCGAAAAATAGATTCTTTGAAATATACATATCTTTCAACCTCTGAACGCATCTCCTTTGGTATTTAATACAACATTGGCTGCATATTCTCAATGGTTTAGTTTTCAGTTAGGCTGTTTAAACAGCTAGATGTCGATGGAAAACCCTACTACTGTACAACGAAGGAGATAAGCCATGTTTACATTTGTGATGAATCCTGAAGCTATTTCCAAATTTTACACGACACATTGCATTGATACAGGGGAGCAATAGGACCCGGAACACGTCCTTGTCAATAGCGGTCATGTTCAACATGAATTATCCTTCTAAGCTGCGAGTCCTTTTGACAGCGCTAACTACGGATATCTGAAGGGTCAACCAATGACAGATTGGCTCAACAGTAGTAGACCAAAGCGAAGGAACCCATTTGTTATACAACTGTAATTATGCTTAATACGACGTTGATAGGACAGAGATGAATGTGACCAAATTTGTCTTGAAACGCAGAAAAAGCGTAGTAGCATTTACAAGCAACATAGCCTTTGTTGCTGTCAACAGGATGCTTTTTTATATTTATAAATAGGCCAAGATTAACCGAAACCCATTCATTGGTACAGAACTAAATCATTTCATGACCTATAAACCGATGTCCAGGTGCTCTATCGACTATATTTTGCAGAATACATAGTTTACCGTAGCAGACACAATTTTTGCAAACAATCATGTCTTAATATGAACTGTTCAGTTTTTGATGGATTCTAAATATGAATCATCAATCTGATTAGCATTTTTGTAATGCAGATCTGAGGTATGCACCATCGGCAAGGATGTCGCTTGATACCCACTGACATCACAATTTTAGGCTACTGAAATTAAAACAACAAGTATCGAAATAATATGAAATATAACAGCTTACCTGCCTTTGCAAAATAATTCAAGTTGTAAACGAGCACACAGTAGAAACGACAACAATTCTTAAAGCATAGCTTTAGGTAGCCTTTAGTGAGGTAGTTAAAACACCATAATACAAAATAAAAGGCTTTCTTCTTAGAAGAAGGGCTTCGTGTAAAACCTGAATTTACACCGATGTCAAGATAATAACATCTGCAGATTTTTTCCCTACTCTTGGTCTATTTTTTTCCCCTGCAGTTTTTTTCCCTCTGTTATTGCTGCCTCCAGCTGATCCGCGGATCAGAATGTAAAACGTACAAAACAGCTGATTGTGAGATCACAACACTCCCAGTGACGCCCATTTCCCGCCCACTCAAGCCAAGGGCCAATCAGAATATTACACAAGAGCCAAGCTGGACCTTCTTGGTAACAGGGTGGGGGTTGGGTTAACTGAGCTGTCATCCTGGATGTCTGCATGGAGACGTTGAAGGTGCATAGAATCTGGTCTGAGGTCAGTTTAGCGTTCGCCAGATAAACGGGTGTGGTAGGGGTTGCAACTGATCTTGAGTGCGTTCTTATCCAAAATGACTCAACCTGTATTTGAAAGGCAGAGAGCAATAAACCTTCATGACAGCTGCATGTTGAAAGACTGTCACTAATTACTGATGAGTATTTGCCGATAAAGAGACAATGTACAAAA